>NW_013952558.1:16452-18291 GCF_001266775.1 Austrofundulus limnaeus | reverse complement strand
AATTTACTTGTATTTGTGCCTCTTAAATTCTTAATTCTTATTTTTTTCCCATATTTTTTCCTCAAGTCGTTTTATTTCCATGTGTTCCTTTTACATTTTGCTGTCTCCTGTATTTACATTCATCTATGCAAACAAAAAAGTAAAAATCAACAAACTAGTCATAATTTTTATCCATTATTCTATAAAATTTTAAAGTTCTATTTTTGTAATGAATTTCCAAAAGACAAAGTTAGTATTCATTATTTATGAAAATGTTTCCCTACAATCTGTATGAGTCTGAGCAGATTGTTGATCAGTTAATCTGGTCTGGTGCCCCAGTAAAAACAGCACAGCAGAGTGCTGAACAAGTATCACCCTTCTGTTTCTCTCTCAAGAATGATCTTGTTAGACTTGAATTCAACCAAAAATATCAAACTGAACTTTTGATAAAATTGTGAGGAAGAAAGTTGGGGAAAAAGTAGAATAATAAGATGCTTGTAATTAAAATGAAACAGATGTAACAAACTGAATATATTTGTTGTAGTACAAAACTCCGGCCACTAGATGGCGCTATTTTACAATTAAACTGCTAAACATCTTCTGACAGCTTCATCCAGGCTTCATGCACTGTACACTTCCTTCTGCTGCAAAGGAAGTCCATCGTGATCTTAGGGCTTTGTTAGGTTGTTGTGTTGCATGGTTTTCGATTTTTAATTTATCAAACTCTGAAGTCTTTTTAACAAATAAAGTAAACAAAGAAATATTCCTAACCACTCACCTTTGCTTTTTGAATCATAATGGGAACAGCCCTGATTTGTGATGAAGAGATGACCAAATACAAACTACTCTGGATTGAGTAAGTGTTAAATTATTGCTATACAGCTAAATTACCTTGAATTGGGACAATGTTGGTATTTTGGTATCGTTTAATTAGGCTACTCCTAAAACTTTTTACCCTTTTTCCTAGCTGTGGCTGCCACATCGTAGCAAGCCCCTGCTTTTTAATTTTTAAATCACAAGAAGTCAAATAGTTTATTAAACTATCTTGTCTGATCAAATTATTTCATTTATTTAATGATAAATGTGCATAAAATATTAAACTACATGTTGTTTGCAGTGATGGGAACTAACAACACGGTCAATGTTTACTATCGGGCTATTAAGACCAGTGCACCCGCGCTGTTAGCCTGAACGCTAACAGTTACTGCAGCTTCTGTTGACTAGTTACAATTGCTTAATTATTGATAATAATCAAAAGACGCTTCTGTGTAATTAAAACAATTTGAAATTGTTATATTTATTTCATTACAAAGAACGAAGTTGTTGGGCTTGTCAGAAGTTGAGAGATGCAGTCATTCATTAAATTAAATTCACTGTAGAAATATTTCTTACAATATAATAAAGAATGTTGTTCACATTCATAAACATCAATGTGATTTTTAAGAAGCAAACAAAATCCCTACAATGTTCTCAGAGCTGCAGTTTAACAGGTTGTTTCTGCATTAAACTGTTTTGATTAAAGAAATGATTTTTTAAAGATTTATACCAACTTAGTTATTTGTATACACCCTAATGTAGGGGTCACCTCGAGTGAAGAAACAGGAGTTCCAGCCTCAAAGCAGGCCTCGCACAGGCCTGAGAACTGGCAGGAACGCTGAACTCTTATTTTAGGCCATGACGGGTCATTTCAACCTACACGAGGACTTCAGTTCTCTTAATCAGATATTAAACAGAAACAATCGGTTCTGTTCATGATTCATTGGTTGTTTAACTAAAATCTCAGTACGCTGAGATCGCAGGTATCCTAGTAACCCTCCAGATCGCAGTTGAACGCTCGATCCAGACGCTAGTCATCTGCAC
>NW_013952558.1:11465-15452 GCF_001266775.1 Austrofundulus limnaeus | reverse complement strand
GACAGAGGAGGGAGGGGCGGGGAGGCTCTTCCCGTGCAGCGCTTCAAGAGCTGACCTGCGTCTGACCTCAAAGTGCACGAGAGACCAACTTCAGCGTTGGCTGCGATTTTGAAGCTGAAATCGCGTTCGGTGTGAACGCAGCATTAGAAATTCAGATTTTAAATTACTAACTTACAGTATATTTTCACCCTGCGTCTCCAAACAGGGATCTCAAAGATTGTTGCAGGATCGCAATCTGGCTRCTTAAAAGAAGGTCGATCCACAACAATATTAGACTGGTAATGGACTTAACTGAATATATGTCTTTATTATTTTCTTAGACTTTTATAAAGCCTTCGACTCTCTGGATCACAAATTTTTATTTTCAGTTCTTGAACATTTAGGTTTTGAAGAAAAATTTATTAATTTAATAAGAGGTCAATATCAAAATATTAGTAGTTGTGTAAATCTACCTAAAYGCACTTCTTCAAGATTTAACATTAATGTTGGAATTCCTCAAGGGTGTCCTATTTCCCCATACCTTTTTATCTTAGTTGCAGAAATGTTGGCAATCTATCTAAAAAACTGTCCAGACATTTTGAAATTAGACATGTTTGGTACAGATGCTGTCCCAAACAGCTTAAGTAAGACTATCAATCAAATGAACATGAACTTCATTTGGAGAAYCAGACCACACTACCTAAAAAAAGCTGACATCGTCAAAGAAATTAAAGATGGGTGTCTGAAAGTAATTGATTTTGAGTGTCTTAATTGAACCCTAAAGATTAATTGGTTGAAATCCTGGATAAAAAWCTGAATTATTTTGGTATTGTGTCCGCAATTATGTTTTTAACAAAACATGTGGTTTAAAACTAAAAAAATGGACTGTACTTAAATAGCATCTTTCGATCCATCCAGGACACTCAAAGCACTTTACACCAACAGACATTCACCCATTCACACACTGATGATGGTAAGCTACATTGTAGCCACAGCTGCCCTGGGGCACACTGACAGAGGCGAGGCTGCCACACACAGGCGCCACTGGACCCTCTGACCACCATCAAGGTGGGTAAGGTGTCTTGCCCAAGGACACAACGACTGAATTGACTGGACGGGGATTGAACCGGCGACCTTCCGGTTCCAGGACGGTTCCTCTAACCACTCCTCCACCCCAAAAACTAAAACTACTACTTCTAACTGATTTCATTATATACAAATTGCCCATTAAACTATCAGAGTTACATAAACAAGTGTAGCTATACTGGAAAATGCTCCATGTACATAATTACTCACCACACTGCACGATATATGGAATAACAGGTTCATACTATATCACAATAAATCATTATTTTTACAAAGATTGGATGGAGAACAACATTTGGTCTTTTGTTCATGGATACTAATGGTTACATATTAAACTATGATCAATTTTGTGTGAAGCATAAATTCTATCCCCCCAAAATGGACTTTACCAGATTATTTAAAGCATTACCAAAACAATTTATTAGTCAAACTCAAAATATAACAGCATTTCATCCCATAACCCCACAATTAGCCACTCTATCTATTAATGGTNATTGTGTCACTTCACTTTGCACAGACAAGTATTAAGTCATGAGAAGAAACCTTGGTAAAATTTTCTCTTATAACTTGGTTATAAGAAGTGTAAGATAAGTTATTTGCATAAATAACCGTCTCTTACACTAAAATATCTCTAAAACAACAATGACAATAGTGTCCTTTCAAAAACTGGTAACAGCTCCCAACATGACTCTTGACAGCCTCTTACTTCCTTCAAATGTTTTGTTTTCATCCAGCAGAGTTGGATTTTAATGCTTGATCCATGTTTTCCCCTGATTAAACACCTTAAAAGGTGGGGGAAAAATAACAACTGTGCAGTTTGGGTCCTGCTAAATGTTGCTTATGACTCTTAATTTGGGGTTTGGTTAATAATTAGACTCAGTTTATTGTCATTTAAAACTATTACATGATGAGAGGGAAACCAAGAATTTGGTTTGTGCTACTATGACAATACAACAAAATAAGCAATAAAACTACGTAGATAAAAAATAAAATAGTTGATCACAGATAAATTCAATAAAGCAGGATCTCATCTTGTAAGAAAATTCATATTCAGTAAACTGAAGTCGATATTAAAACACCATTGTTAAATAAATTGATTTGTAGAAGGAATCAAAGTACCATACAACACCAGAATTCTGGATCTGAGTGTGTTTTATTGTCACTCAAGCTGACAGGAAACCAAACCTGCCAGAAAACCATGAAGTTCATATACATACGTATGCACTGTATATATCCACCTTCTTCAATGCCTGTGTTTGCCCCCTACTGACCTACGGCTGAATCACAGGCATTCAGACAAAATCCTCAGCTACTGTCATCACACCGGTTGATTATGTGTTGTTGTCACATATTTCGGACATGTAACTAATCTATATCAATCAAAACATAATAGATTAAACTCTGTCAACATTACAAAAAGGAAAACCTAAGAATATAGTGTTGTACTTTTAACATCAGTACTAACCTCTAATAACTTTCAGTTTCTTCAATCTAATGAAATAAGTAAACAAATTCTACACAGGGCTTTGATTTACTTCGAATTTAATATTTTTGACTGATGATGATGAAATGTCCCATGAGCCTTTGCTACCCAAGTGTACATTAATTTTTCTCCAAGTGCACAGGCTAAAACAAACAAACAAACAAACAAACAAACAAATGAGACATGGGCCACCTCACTGGCAGCGAGCTTAATTATACAAAAAAAAAATAAATAAAGGACTTTAAAAGTATTTGTATTTCATGTATTACAGTACTGCATTCGGCCCTCTCCTCTCCAGGAAAAAGTTTGAGCATTTAACAAATTTAACAAAATCTAACAATTGCCTAAATTAAATAAATTTAGTTGTGAATAGAAAACCAGTCTGAATTTAGTGGGCTTCAGTAAGCTGGTTGTTGTAGCTACTGATTGTACAAGACTTCAGGTCAATTGCAAAAACAATTTTTTAAAAAGTGGCCAATGTCAGCTTCTTAAAATCAATCAGTAGATTAACTGGTCTATCTGTATTTAAATACTTAGGTTGGTTTAATTAGTTTGTTTTCCTTGCAGTCCAGCATGTAAAATCGAAGTACCTGAGCGTCTGACAGTGAGTTACGAAGCTTTGGTCAGGAATGCACTCGCCGATCGCTGCGTCTCTGTTCCTGTCCGTGAGGCCACGGACGCAGAGATTCTGCTGGTCCACAGGTCAGAACTGATGGAGCTGTGTTAGAGTTCATGAAAAGGAAAGAAATGAGCTTATTCCTGTTCTAACAGTGAGGAGTACCTGGAGGCAGTGAAAAAGACTCCTTATATGACTCTGGAGGACCTGAAGGAATTCACCCGTCAGTACGGAGACGTCTACTTCCACCCTGTCAGTCCCACACTCGGTGTCCAACATCTGTCCACAACAGACCTTCAGTTTGTGCTGATCTCTTTGTTTCCTCTTGGTAGAACATTTATCACTGTGCCAAGCTGGCTGCAGGCTCTGCGCTGCAGCTGGTGGACCATGTTGTGACTGGGCGGGTCAGGAATGGGATGGCTCTAGTCAGGTGAGACTGGGAACCAGGAAGAATATCTGTTTTTCATGCTCTAGCTCAGGAGTCTGCAACATTTACAATCAAAAGAGACATTTCTGCCCCCTGATTCACTAAGAAAAATATGTCCTTAGTCGCAAAATGTGCTACAACTGTGATGATCAACTGGTGGCCCGTGGGCCAGTTTGAGTTCTTTGAAGGGGGCGTTTTCAGCCAGTGTAAACAGACATTATAAAACAAAACATATCCATTGAATTTTACAATTTATCATTATTTCTACATTTTGGGACAAAATAAAAGACCGTATTTATGTAAACAAACAAAAAATAATAATTAAAATATTTAACTTATACCGAATTTAATGAGAAATAAAACATTAAACCACGCAGAAATATGGTGTTCCCCCCC
>NW_013952558.1:7514-10465 GCF_001266775.1 Austrofundulus limnaeus | reverse complement strand
GTTTTGGTTCTCCATACTAATGAACATGTCTCACTCCTTGTATTAGCATTATTGATCACATATTTGTAAATAAATTGACAGGAAAACTTTTAAAGTTGGGCTGTTCTGTCATTTAAACAACAACAACAACAAAAACGTTCATTTGAGTCAAAGCTTCAAAGAGCCGCAGCAGAGGGACAAAAGTTTGCAGACCCCTGCAACCTTTTGTCCCTCTGCTGCGGCTCTTTGAAGCTTCAGCTTCTCTTACTTGAGTGATCAAACTTTTTAATTCTGTTTTTACATAATGGAAGACATCAGAATAAACACATATAAATAAACTTGTAAATAACTTTTTTTGTGTCAAATAAACTTGTAAATAACTTTTAAAGTCCCTAACAGTAATGAAATCACTCACAGAACATGAACACTAAGTAATAATCAGTATGTAACCTGATCTGTTTAATGAACATATGAATTGTGTGCACAGACCACCAGGACACCACAGTCAGCACAGTGCTGCAAATGGTTTCTGTGTTTTCAACAATGTGGCCATTGCAGCTCGATATGCAAAACAGAAATATGGAGTCAAAAGGTAATATGTTCTTTTATCTTTCCTCTGGTTTAATTGATCTGTGTTAAAGTGGTCTCATGTGAACACGTTTCTCAGGGTGCTGATCGTGGACTGGGACATACATCATGGCCAAGGAGTGCAGTATTGCTTTGAAGATGATCCAAAGTGAGGTTTTTATTATAAAGAATCATTAAAGTTTAATTAGATGTTGTTTCAAATTCTGCTTTCTGTCCCTTTAATTATTTTCATGCAGCGTTCTGTATTTCTCTTGGCACCGCTATGAACATGGGAGATTTTGGCCTCAGCTCAGAGAGTCGGACTACGACAGCGTTGGCAAAGAGAGGGGAGCAGGGTTTAACATCAACGTGCCGTGGAACCAGGTGGGAGAACTGAACTGTCTCATTTGTTATTCATCCGTTGATTCATCCATATTTAGTTAAGACTTATGTCCAGAAAAGCAGAATCTTCAGAAAATTCTTTAAAATCTCTGTTTAATTCTTTTTAATGAGCCGACAGCTGAGCAGACTGTTTCTGCTGCTTGTATGGAGCCTCATCAATCAGTAGTCTTACAGCTGGACACAGGAGGGATTGTGTTCAGATTATAAACCCAAATGCAAATAAAAATGTGAACAGATCACCTCTGAAATAATCAGAGACTTAACACTTTCAAAGTGTGTTGAACTTGTTCAGACATATTAAGTTTTGTTTGACTGCAGTCTCACAGTTCAGAACTGTTTTTTACAGCAAGTTGTTTAAAATTATGTTTTTTTTCAAGGGATTTTAAATGAGTCAGATACTGCTCATTTTAAACCCTGACATGTTTAGATTTTGTTGATAAAGCATGTTCAACAGTAAATCTATCATGTAATAATGAAATTGGGATATTTTAGTTGCCATTCAGACCAAACCTGTGGGTTCAGTCTTTGTTTCAGTCTCACTGTGATCAAACACCTCATTGTGATTTTCCAGGTGGGAATGGAGAACAGTGACTATCTTTCTGTCTTCTGCCACCTTCTACTGCCAGTTGCATATGAGGTAAAGTAAAAAAGCTGAAGCTCCTGTGTTGAATAGTTTTTGAGTTATAAGCATTTTTGTATGTCCAGACACCCCCTCTTTAGATGCAGCCCCCTCTTCAAATATAGGGTCTATCATAAAATCGTTGGCTGGCGCAGTGTAGATCTGACACACCTACATTTTACGTATGTAGAGTTTACGTATGTGTTCATTAAAACACATCTTTGTAAATCATCTGTCTCTTGTAGTTTTGTCCAGACCTGGTCTTGGTGTGTGCAGGTTTTGATTCAGCCATCGGAGATCCAGAGGTACCAAAGAGTTTACTACAATAAAAACATTAATACTCTTGCAGTATTTTGCTGATAACACTGTACTATCATTTCACACACAGATCGAACAGCTGATTTTTGTGACTCTTTAATGTTTTGTTTGCTTCTGTGTTTTCAGGGTGAAATGTGCGCCACTCCAGAAATCTTTGCCCACCTGACTCACCTCCTGATGAACCTCGCTGCAGGGAAACTGTGTGTTGTTCTGGAGGTGAGACAAAATGTGATGACCTGAAAACATAAAAGCAACAGAACTAAAGTTGTTTTTACATGGTTCAGTTTCAGCAGGACTCACTTCGCCCTCATTCCCCCTGACTGAGTGTTGACTCACGTCAGCAGGTCGTTACAGTGGATCGTACCACAGAGGAGCAAATAAGAGAATAAAGTCACAAAACAGTTTGTAAAGATGCTGGGGTTGAGTTGAATCAGCTCTGATGCCTCACAACAAGGAGGTTCTGGGTTCCATCCCCGATCTCGACCAGGAGTTTTGCTAGCGTGGGTTTTCTCTGAGTACCATCAACATGAATAACCCTAGACTGAGCCCTGCCTGTCTTTCCACTGGCAGCCGGTGTGATAACATGGAGGAGTAAAAGTGTCTTAAAAACCACACAGTCTACATAGCAACTATTAGATTATCATCAACTGGATCTGTTAAATATGACGGAGTATTAGGTCTACACAGCGAGATTTTTATTATTATTATTATGAGACTAAAGTCGTAATTTTATTAGAATAAAGTCATAATATTACAAGATTAAAGTCGTATTATGAGATTAAAGTCATAATTTTACGAGAATAAAGTCATAATTTCATGAGAATAAAGTCATATTATGAGAATAAAGTCATAATATTACAAGAATAAAGTCATAATATTACGAGATTAAAGTCGTAATTTTACGAGATTAATATTACGAGAAAAAAGTCGTAATCATGACATGTCTATTTCCCGTTCCTCGTTTCCTCCTTTTTTCCTCGCACATAGGCTGTGTCTCAATTCAGGGGCTGGGTCCTCATGAGTGCGCATTTGTCGGCCGCATACGTCACTGCCCCGCGCGGAGGAC
>NW_013952558.1:5846-7504 GCF_001266775.1 Austrofundulus limnaeus | reverse complement strand
GTGTACATACATACATACATACATACATACATACATACATACATACATACATACATACATACATACACACATTTTATTCACTTGTAAATTGAGTCCATTTGGTCTAGCTCTGTCTAAATTCTGTCAGCAGCTAAAAAGTTTTGGCCAATCAAAATGCTGAACTGGCTGTGCTCAACTCACTCATAACCTCGGTCCAGTAAATCCTAAGTCTAAGAGCTGAAAGTGGGTGGGGCCACCAGGTGCAAAGATGCTGACATCAGCAGGTCGACCCGGGTAGAGTTTACCTGTGTGTCACTCTCAGCCCTCTGAAGCACCATCAGTTCTGCTCTTGTGGAAATAACAGACGTGGTTCCACACATGCCTCTCAGACCTGGCTGCCTGGGAAAAGTCTTTTTGTTTGGCCCGTCACGTTTGAGTGACATGTTGTTGTTTGAATGTTTTCCAGGGAGGGTACAACTTGACTTCCCTCGCTCAGTCTGTGTGTCAGACAGTTCACACGTTACTGGGAGATCCTCTGCCTCAGCTGGCTGATCTCAGCTGTCCCTGCAGAAGGTATGTGTCACAGTCAGTCAAACGGTACCGTCTGTGTGTCCCATATAACTGCGGGGGGCTTTACTGCTGTCTTTCAGCTCACTCGAGTCTCTTCAGTGTTCCCGATCTGCTCACAGGCAGTACTGGTCCTGCCTCAAACATGCAGGTAGGATTAGCATGAAGCTAACCCGCTTTATTTAAAGTTTCCACATGATTTCAGTTAATTATGTCTTTGTATCGTCTCCTCTTCTCCAGCCGCTCTGCCTCCTGCTGAAATTAGCACCAAATGTATTAAAGTAGCAGAAGATGAAGCAAAGACAGAACTGGGAGAGGAAGAAAAAAGCTCAGAGGAGAAAATTTGGCCTGAACCTCCTGAGCGTTTCTCTCCTCCTGTTCGTTGTGCTTCGGTTCTTCCTGATGATGCAACTTGTCCTGACGGATGTAAACTCCTCAGCACCAACCAGGATGTCGACAAACTGAGGTGAACTTTACTCTTATTATCAGATTTACTTTGACATGATCTTTTTAATAATCCAATTCTTTCATTTTAAAGGGATGATTGTATCAAAAATTCAGATGACCATGATCTCTCTGGAATTATCTCTCTGGTGGAGAAAATGGTGCAGAATGAGGTAAAACTTTGATTTTTTTTTTGTTTGTTTTTGTTTGAACACTGTCTGTACACTTAATGTCTTGCCGACTTACCAACGAGCCATCGGCTACTTTTCAGATCCGCAGTGGTTTGGTGCTGGTTTCTGATGTCACTGTGGCGATGACGTGTGTTGTTCAGCACATCACATCTGATGTCATCAACCGGTAAAAGTTTCATTAAGACTAACAGATTGTGTTGAAAGTTTTTGTAAGCCTTTTTTGCCATGTTAGGAAAATATTTAATTACTCAGTGGATGGATTTTAATGAGACTTTCAGAAAGTAATTACTGAATGACTAAATCTGGCATGTTGATATGATACTGTACTGTATGTGTATTCTGTTCATATGTTTAATAGACCATTTTATAGTTTCATACATATGTGGCATTTTGTATAGCAGTCAGAGATTGACAGATGTAACCATGTTTTTCCATGTATCTGATGTTTTTTTGTGAATTATATATACTGTATATATA
>NW_013952558.1:871-5746 GCF_001266775.1 Austrofundulus limnaeus | reverse complement strand
GTAAAAGTTAAAGTCTTCTCTAAAAATATTACTTGTGTAAAAGTCTTAAAGTATCTGATCTTTTTTATACTTAAGTATCAAAAGTAAATTTCTGACACAAAATCTACTTAGGTATTAAAAGCAAAAGTACTGAGTAAAAGTGAGCAGTTAGATTTTCCAAAATGACATTTATTGGGAGGTAACTTCTTAAAAAATACTTTTTCTAATGGCGTGCAGCTGTGATGGGTTGTGTACAAGCTAATAGGGTGTCAGAGTGGTATGTATTTATGCTTCTCATTCAACCACAATTAAATTCACTCTATCCAGGAGACACAATTTGTCAGAATAGTATTTTTTTAAGTAATGACAATTTGGAATAAAATAAGAGTAACAACTTTCTACTTCTTACCTTTTTAAAAAATGTAGTGATTAGAAAGTACAGATGATTGTTGTTATGGAAATATTTATTTAACAAAGACAAAAATATGTGGTCCAAGAATGAAGGTACTCTGTGGGATGATCAGCTGAGTTTTATTGCAACAACAGGAAACAGAGAGAACAACCTGCCCTGTCTCTGTGTCTCTGCCTCTGTGTCACTGTCACTGTGCCACTTGAGAGGCCTCATACATATATATTGTTTAACAAACACTATTATGTCATCTTAGCAAGATTTCATGCAAGGTCAAGGGA
Organism: Austrofundulus limnaeus; assembly: GCF_001266775.1. Lineage (NCBI taxonomy): Eukaryota > Metazoa > Chordata > Actinopteri > Cyprinodontiformes > Rivulidae > Austrofundulus > Austrofundulus limnaeus. The sequence continues at coordinate 5,077 of NW_013952558.1, read as the reverse complement.
AAACACAAAGATAAACACAAGTGATATCTAAGAATGATTGTTGTTAGCAAATCTTGTTCTGACTTTAATCATTCTATCTGCAGATGAACAGCATGTCATGAAAACCTAGGTCATTTAAGTATGTCATGAATTACTGGCTTAAACCTAAAAGTATTAGTTCCTGCACAGTTGTGTAAAAATGTAATGAGTAAAAGTAAAAAGTACGCTGAAAAATAATTACTCAAATAAAGTACAGATACCCAAAAATTCTACTTAAGTAAAGTAACTAAGTATTTGTACTTAGTTACTTTACAACTCTGGTTGTAGGGGAGAGCCAGATTCTGTAATCAGTTGCTTGGGAACAGAAGAAAATGTTTTGGGTCAGGCAGACAATAACAATTTTCCATCTGCTTTAATGTCCACTGGTACATCTCAAGGTGGCAAATCCAATCAGACAGTGTGGAAAAATTCCGCAAAGCCGATCTATCAGCTTTCTCCAAGATCAATTCCATCTCACCAGCAAAGTCCAGGAACCACAGCCGGCCCATGACCCTCAGCAGAACCACTTGCAGTCCAAGTCCAGCTCGCTCAAGGCATAAGTCTGAGTGCTGAAAGAACGGCAATCCTTCATAATGATCAGGCAGCCAGGAAATGAACAGCCACCAACGTTGTTTTGTAGAACACCAGGAGACCACTAAGCCAATCTGTAGAAGTGATCAGAATCCAAATATGTATCCAGAACAGAGCAGAACAGAGGTCCCACCTTTGACATGTCCTCCCATGGAAGAAAACTTTGTTAAAAAATGTATTAAGAGACCAGCTAACCAAATCCATAAAAATAAAAATATCCATAATTTCTGGTTTTGGATGAAAACGTAGAGAAGGCTCCAAGCAACAAAGCAGGGAAAATAAGGGAGGGCATGAGAGAGGGAAGAAAGCGTCTTACTCCTCCAAGAGCAGGAAAAAATTAATAAATAAAAAAATTAAAATAAAAAGTTATATAATGTATATAATATATTATATATGTTTTATATAATATAATATCTATATACTCTCATCCATTGCAACAAAGACTGTATCAAAACAAGATTAAAAATCAGATTTGTGAGATATTTATGAAAAACCTAATAAATGATCCTAAATAAAAGTTTAACATGAATCAGTTTAAAACAAATGCATTAGGTCTGTGTAACAGCGTAAAATTACCTGTTAAATTAATTCAGTTCCAGTAGTGTTTCCATTGCAAACTCAGCATTTATATCAAATGACCTGTGACTTCCAAACAGTCTGATAATGTTCATTATTCATTACTGGATAAATTAAAGTAGCAACTTTATGGCGTGCATACAGTTTGAAAGAGGAGATGTAAATGAAAACAGAACTTTATACTAATGTTTAACATTTATTTTATAACTCAGTTAAAAATAAATATCTTTTTTAATTGGCTTGATGCAGATTAGATGGAGGATAACTTTAAAACTCGTGACATATTATCACTTTCCTGGATTCAACACACTGATGTAGATTTAACTCTGAGAATGTCTTTTTTTAATAAGAAGGTTTAACCAGTGAGAGGCATCAGATGTGTCCAGTGTGATGGGTTTATAGAGCTCAGCTGGTGTTTGTTTTCATGCAGGGTTTTGATCGTGTGTGTCGGCAATGGAATGATTCCCGGTCACATCACTGAAGATGGGTAATTATTGTTTGTTTTCTGTTATTAATTTACAAAACCACAGTAATGTGCTAATTTGTTTATTGTTTGTCTTTAGGAGAACACTTGTGTTTCAGATCAGCAGTGACCACTTGGATGAACAAAAGAGCAAATATTATATTCCAGTGTGTTTGAAGAAGGTATGTGAGTTTCCGTGAGACAGAGCTCAGTTTCAAGGTTTTGTTGCTTCATGCCACCTGTACAGTGTGGGTATTAGAGTGTGTACTTTCATGTGTTCCCCCACAGGGCTGCAGTGACACGTCAGGGTTCATGCACGCAGTTTTTGGTCTCCTTTTACCTCTGGGCTACGAGTACAACCCAGACCTTGTTCTTTTGGTTCGGATGCCAGACAGTAAAGTGTGCGACGCCGTGTGGCAACAGCTAACTGGTCTCCTGCAGAGCTTCGCTAAAGGACACACACTGGTCCTAATGCAGGTGAGAAGGCCTGGGCTTGTTTGTCTAGAGACTGTTTATTTATTTATTTATTTATTTGTTTGTTTGTTTGTTTGTTGTTTTCCAGGAGAATGACAAAGCCAGTGTGGGTCCTACAGCTTCCATCCTCCTCGGGGACCCTGCAGCCCCTCTAGAAAGCCTTCAGGCCCCAAACCCAGAGGATCTAAATGCTGTGGAGCAGCTGAGAGACAGGCTGCAGCTGAACTGGAAGCTCCTGCAGACAACAAGTGAATGCACGGCAGCAGTTTGTCAGCAGGCCATATCATTTATGAAATGAAAAACAGCAAATCCAAAATATACTGTAATGTTTTCTAAAAGTTGTTTTCTGAAATTGTTCAACTCGTGTTTTCTCTGGAAGGTCTGATTAAAAAAACAACAACAAAAAGATTATTTTGATACATAGGAATGTATTTTTTCATTTTTTTGCAGCTTTTTTTGTATTTAGAATGAACTTGTAAAGATTGCTCACGCTTTCATGAAATAAACTGTACAGAACTGTTAATCTTGTCTTATACTGAGAATCGTGTTAAAACCTTACTTTTAACCATTTTAAGCTCTTAAATTGTAATGTTTTTCTCATTATGTTTATCCCAGACTAAGTATTCCACATTCATGATGTTTTTCTTCACATGTATTTAATGTGAGCTGCTAGCATCTCATGTAGAAATGGTTCCTCTGTGTGTGTGAACAGAAACAGAGTTTAAACTAGATACCGCATGGCAGTACCCCGCACGCACAAATGCACCACAATTTAGAAGTCCTTATTCCTAATAAATGTCATGCTACTAGGTGCATCCCAAAAATGTAGTGGTTTGGGTGGGGGTCTTTTTTTTTTTTGTGGGGGGGGGGGGGGCATTGGTTGACCTGAAGGATAGCAAAACTGAGCAGAACATTGAAACATGAATTAGTGTACATAAACCTCTCCACTGAAGTATGTGTGCAGTTCTACAGAGCCACCATCCATTCATCCATTTCAGTGTTTCACCCTGGCTCCACTCTCCACACTAAATATTGACTTGATTACATCATCAAGCTGGGCAGTAAACTGAGGCGAAAACACCAAACAGCTGATGAAGACTCTGCACCGTGTCAGAGTCATGAGACGAAGGACTCAAGTCACCTGACACACCTTTTAAAAGATGCTGGCTGAAGGCTACATACCGTCAGAACAAAATCCTCCTGCCTGCAGCCAGGAGAACTTCCTGTGTACACATTCCTGTCCATGTAACAAAATAAATGTGACTGATTGAAAGATTTTACAAAAATATTTTGTTTTCATTAAAAAAAAAGTGTCTAAAGACAAACCTGCAAACTCCACACAGAAAGACCTCAGTGCTAACCACTGAGCTGCCATGCTGCTTGTTCTATTTTGCTTGTTTCAGGTTTTAGCTACTAATCTGCTACTTTTACTTCTAGTTTTTATTTACAGCTGCATTTTTCTACTTTTAGCTACCGATTTTCCCCATTTAACTAGCTTTTGCTACTTTCAACTAGCGTTTTGCTGCTTTTAGCTTCTAGCTACACATTTGGTGACTCCTTTGATACTTTTATTTATTTTGCCACGTGTAGCTTTTACATAGCATTTTGCTGCTTTTAGCCTTTTTAACTTCTACTACTTATAACTTTGAGCTTTTAGCCTTTTGTTGCATTTAGCTTTCACCTAACTTTTTATTAATTTTAGCTAGAATTTTGCTTATTTTAACTAGAGTTTTTACAATTTGTGGCTTTTAGCTAATATTTTGCTTCTTTGAGCTTATAGTTTAGTTAGTGTTCAGCTTATTTTAGCTTTAACAACTCAGTTTCAGCTTCTTCAGCAACAGGTAAGATATTTACCATTCATAACATTTTCACAGAATTACACTTGAAAAGGCCGGACCTTATTTTGAGAAATGAGTAACTTGTGCTGCCCATCAGGCCTGTGGGGGGCGCTGTGGGGGACATGTGGGACAACTGAAGACTTGACTCCCATGTGACTCAACCACCACTGCCTCTTTAAAGCTTGTGATGTGCCTGTGACTGTGTGTGTGTGTGTGTGTGTGTGTGTGTGTGTGTGTGTGTGTGTG
>NW_013952558.1:0-561 GCF_001266775.1 Austrofundulus limnaeus | reverse complement strand
GTGTGTGTGTGTGTGTGTGTGTGTGTGTGTGTTTTCCTATGTGTGACTGTCCATGGTGCTGCAATCACATGATGTGATCTGACTAAAAATCTACTCATTTGGGACAAAAATATTACGTTCATTCACTTGGTTTCTAACATTTAAATACAGATGCTTAAAAAAGACAATTAGTATTATTTTGGAGTGAGTCAGTGTTGGTGAGCATCTGTGTGAGCTGTTATTGTATCTTTAAAAGAGAAAGAAATGCTTCTAATTAAAAGAAACAAAGACTTCATGGCAGCTCATTCTTGGCATTCAGCATGAGGTAAGGACATAAGAATAGCTCTCACACTCAGTGGTGTGACAACGTTGGAAGGATGAAGGAGTTAGAAGATTTGTTTTAGATCTTTAAACAACTAATTTATTCTCCAAGCTACAAGTATTTTTTGCCCTCCCACAGTCCCAAGAGCCTGTCTGCTTCTGAGGGACAGCTGCAAGGTTTAATGCCTTAAAGATATGTGTTTGTGTGTGTGTGTTCGTGTGTGTGTGTGTGTGTGTGTGTGTGTGTGTGTGTGTGTGTGT
>NW_013952557.1:1251461-1269874 GCF_001266775.1 Austrofundulus limnaeus | reverse complement strand
CCCCACCCCCATTAAGGTTTTTCTTGAATGGCGCTTAAGGGCCTTCTCACCACTGGACTTAACACCTTTCACACTGAATAAACACAACACAGAGATGAAACCTAAGTTTGATGTTGTAAAGTGGGTTATTTCAAGCAGAGAAAAAGGGGCTTTAATTCCCTTAAGTGGAAAACCACTCATAAATCATTGAGCAATGAAGGTTTCTTCTCCAAACAGAAAGCTTAAACAAACCGAACCCCCAGCGTCTCACTTCCACCCCCCTCCCCATCCATCACCGCTTCTTTGGTTGTCCTGGAGGGGCTTTTTTATGAGGAAAGAAAAGAAACCATTTGGACAAAACGGGACAAGGGCAAAAAGAAGCAAAAACAAAAACTTTAATCCTTTGTATTGTCTTTACACTCAGACGGACAAAGAAAAAAAATGCTGTCTCCTCATGCAGGAGTGGGAAGACACAAGTCAGTTAACTTACAACACACTGGGAACAAAAGAGCATTCTCAAATCTTATGGGGTTTCTTCTGTTCAGACGTGAGCGTAGAGAGAATCCTGAAGGGGTTTGCAAAACGAGCGCTGATGGGAGTTTTACCACAAACTGTCAACCGGCATCAACAACTCAAAGACAAATAAAAGTATTTCTGTTTTCTTTATCTGTTGAATAAAAGAGGTCTTTAACGTGTTTCGTGTTTTTGTCAAGCTGATTCAGAATTTCATCTGTTTTCAGTTTAATGGCATGGACATGATTTGATGCTGTCGTCATGGAGGAAGAATAACAGCGTTGTTACCAGATAATTGTCACAGCATATTGTTTGGTGCCATGCACAGTGCTGGCTCCAAACACAATTGTGTTGTTATTACCTGAGTGTGCTGACAGTAAACCTTCAGGGGCAGGAGATGCTTGTATTTAACACCTGCACTGAACAAAAGGCCAGCTGAACCTTCTTTTCTTCTTTCAACTGTTCCCTCTTCAGGGGTCACAGCAGCAAGTCATCCTCTTCCATCTCACTCTGTCCTCGCTCCAGCTATGTCCTCAAACATACAGTATATCTGCATCTCTAACATCTTTGTATCACTGTCGTTGCTATGGACATGTCCAAATCATCTCAGTCTGGTCTCTAACTTCATCTCCCAGCCGTTCGACCTGTGGTGCACCTCTGATGTCGTCCATTTTTGTCCCTCCCAAGGGGAACCTCAACATCTTCAGCTCTGACACTTCCAGATCAGTCTCCTGTTTTTGTTTTCTCTCTACTCTTTTGTAAACTTTTCATTTGGCCTTTGCTGCACCGTTTTGTCACGAAGTTTGACTACTAGGCCTTCTGGTTTTTGTCATTTTTAATGAAAAGCTTAGATTTACTAAAATGTGTTGCCACTTTCTGTTTTATGAATTAGAGACTCTCAAACTGGGGTCTCAGGACCCAGGGGTTTGTGAGCTGTAAACTGGGGGTCCTCAAAATATAATAAACTGTTTTTTGTTTTTCATTAAAAAAAACTTCATGAATGCATAAGGGGAACAGTGCATCAGCAAAATAAAACACACTCAGCCAACAAAACAAAGTAATTATTCTAATGGAATTCAGGGATTAAAATGGCAGTGAATCATTTTTAAATCAGCGTGAGGTTTATGAGAGGGTCCCTGGAATATTCTCACCCCTGTAAGAGGTTCTCAGACCCAATAAATTTGAGAAACCCTGTTATAAACAATGAAACTCAAATTTATTCATAAAGTTTTCGCTAAGTGAGAATATTTTATGAAATCCTTTAACATTTGTCACAGGTTCTGTTTTCTTAGAGCGCTGCTGCCCTCTTGTGGACGTTTCACACACTCACTGCGCTGAACTTCCCATCTGCCATTGAACACCTAAAATTCAGATGTTTTGCTGTTTGTTTTTGCACATTTTGAACGCCTTACAATTTCGTGACATGCATGAAGAGAAAACATCAGGTCATGCACAGGTAATGTGTTTGATGTGAACGGTTCTTAATGATCAAAAACAAAAGCTGCACTTTTTTTTTGTTCAAATTGATTTGATAAACTAAAACTACCGGCGGTTAGCTTCTTTTTGTGCACTTCACTTTCAGTTTAAGATGGATTTATACAAGAATATGCTTGTTTAGATAATTTATAAAAATTTATTACATGGACATCTGTCAGTTTCTGGACAGAAAAGCATTAAGAACATACAGTATTCTCAGCTGTTAGGTGTCTTAGTTTACTGAAATATGGTGCATTCATGATCTTGTGAAAATAAACCATAATTCACACATAAAAAGTGGAAACAAGTTAGTTCTTGCTATGATGTTTCCAAATCCCTCATGTAAAAATCTCTATCAGTTATCTGATTTATCTGATTAAAGCGGCTGTGTTAAACACACAAAAACGAAGGTTAATTAATCAAAAGCACCTCCTTTCTATTTAAAAAGTGGTGCCTGTGAAAATAAAATTAAGCAATGCTTTTCCACTGATACATTAACAGTAGATGAGAAATTAGCATTTGGCTCAGAGGCAGAGCTTGAGTTGGCTTTTGGTTTAATTTTATGGGGCCAGAAAAGTTTTATAGGAGGGCCTAACCGTGGCTGCAGAAACAACACAGCGTTTATTTGCTTTTAGCACAGATGTGAGCTGAACAGATCACGTTTTCAGAATCCGCTTCAGCTCTTTATGAGGTGTTTTATGTTCAGGTCAGCCTGTTTGAACGGTGCCTGCAGAAAGGGCTGGCCAAAGAAGAGCCGTTTGTCACATTGGAAACACGATACACTGAGTGAAAACAGCAACTGTCTGCCACGTGCATACTGAAAACTGAGAATAGATCACAACGAGTGCGTTCTCACACACCTGTTCCTACCATGGACCACCTGTCCTCTGCATCACAGCTGGAGAGTCAGAGCACAGATGGGAGATTTCCTCATACATGTGAAAAAAGCCACTCAGAGAATCAGAGCTCTACAATTTGTTCTGCTGACACATGCACACAAAATAAAACTCTGTCTCATTAGAACTATGAAGATACCTTTTTGTTTTCCTTGATTCATATGAGTGCACAAGTTTTGATCAGATAAAATCAAGACGAACGTGTTTGGTTATATGAAAGCAGAGACATGAAAGATTGAGCATTTGTGTGGACAAGAAGGTAAATAATGAGGGTGGGATGATATTTCCACACAAAAACACACATCACCTTCAGAAAAAAGCAGCTGACAGAAAACGCCACATATTTCTGAAACATGTCAAATAAAGACATTTATAAAATGAACTGAGACAGAAAATATTTAAACTGGTTGATTTATTTAAACTATTTAAGAGTTCTGCTTTCTGGCTCCTTCATATGAAATATTGTGCAGATCAATAGTACAAGTCTAGAATTTAAACTGTAATTCTATGGAATTCAACTAAACTGAGAGGAAAAATGACTTAAATGTCAAATATCACATTAATTATAATACTCAATGTAAAACTAACAAAATATTTTGTTTATTTTCCTTCTTTTATTTGCTAAGGCCATCTTTTCAGAGGTTTTTGCAACAGATCAATTTCACAGGGCTTTTTGAAGTCGTCCATTTTTGTTTGTTCTCGTTGCGTCCACACTTTCAATCTTTTCTTGCGAGAAGAAAGAGAAATCGATCCACAAAGGCAATCAAGAGGGGATTGATTTTGTTGCAATGTCAGCATGAGACGAAGGTGGACGCTGTTGGCATTTATTATTCCCCGACACATCAACAAATGTCACCACCCATCTTTTGTGTTTCAATACGTCACGTCGAGGGCGAAGCAGAGAGAGAGGAATGACTGGATAAAGAAAAACATCCCGTCTTCCACACGACTCATTTATTACTGTCATTTCTAATAAATGTCTTTGTTTCGTAAGATGATTCTAACCTAAAAAAAAAGACATTTTGTTGTCTTTTCTGTTAAACCTTGATAAAATGCATCATCGGTAATTATGAGGATTATTAAAGACAAAACTAAAACAGTCATTTAAAATGTCATTTATGTCACAATTTTTTTCAAAAAATCTAATACAAATGCTTACATGTCACCACGTAAAACCACATTTTTTTTAACCACAGATGCATTAAAGAGCCACCATACAAAGAGAAAAGGAACTTTTGCTGCTTGGGGGTCGGGGATTGCTCACATGCTCTCAAATCACACATCTATAAAGAGTGTAAACACACACACACACACGCACGCACGCACGCACGCACGCACATAGAGAGAGAGAGAGAAAGAGCTTACATTATACAGCATTCAAGAGGTGTGTCAGTAAAAAATCAGCTTGTGGAGGGAGTTACTTCCAGAATACAGTAAGAGAACAGGTTACCAGCCAGAGTTTACATAAAACACAGAGGTTTTTTTTACAGTTAAGCCAACAATATATAAATATTCTTCATCCAAAGGTCAGTGCAGTGTCTTCTGCTCAGTGGCGCACATTACCCCCAGTCTGTGTAAGACCTGGTCCACTAAATTGCTATCTCCACTTTTTGCACACAAATCTTTTTTTTCTTTTTCTTTTATCAGATTTTTTTTTTTTTTTTTGCATTTTACATCAGGCGTGTCTCAGATCTCAATGCTTTGTACGCATTTTCTGTTTTTATTTATTTATTTATTTTTTTGCCACTTTGTACCTCAAAAGTCCAGCTGTGATGTACAAAAGTTAGCTTTTTTTTAAACCAATTACACAATAAAAAAACGAGATCCACAAATTTACAAATGTCCATTTTTTTCTCTTGAATTCCCTTTTTTTAAGGAAAAAAGAAGGTCACAAATGGAGCACTTCTACTGGATTCCCCTGAAGAGACACATGGCAAAGACCATAGCAAAAAGCTGCAGGAAAAAAAAAAAACAGACATAAAAGTTGGAAAATTGAACAATGCCTCAAAAAAGACAGAAAAAACAAATATTTGGCTAAATACAATCAGGGCTCTTTATTACCTGGATCTACTAGTGATTTCCCTTTTTATTTTATATATTCATTAGCATGTGCTGTCTTTTTCGTTTACATGATATTTGAACTATCTATAACAGATAGTTCATAACTTTTCCAAAAATAATCCCACAACAGACCATATGTACCGCTTGCATAGCATCGGTAATAAAACACATAATTGTATACTTTTTATTTGTAACTGAATCCACATTATAACAGAAAAGTTAAATAAATAAGAATAAAAAATGTTATTGTAGTTCCAGTATTTCCCACCAGATGGCGACCTCACCATTCAAACAGCGTCTATTCATTATTGCTATTCCCAGGTACACGTAGCCTTTGGCTTATGCAAATTTACACATTTCTGAAATAATATTCAGATCCCTGGAGAGGCAAGACAAAAAGGCAACATATTTTAAAAACTCCACCATACCTCAATTGTTAGCACCACAATAGCCAGGGCTCCAGCTACGTAGATGTAGAGCTCAAAGTAGTCGACAACCGCAGAGTAACAGCCCTGCGGACACAAAGATGGCACGCTCAGTGGAGAATCAATAGGCCATAAATTTGCACAATTACAGAGATAGTTAAAGTAACATAACAGCTTCAATTGAGCGAGGCTTGGAACAAAGGCCCGGCTGAGTGAGTGGGAAGCAGGGCCTGCAGCCTCACAGCCCTTTAATGAGAGCTCTTTGTGTGAATGAACACACAGAGAGAGGGACATTCTGGGTATCTCCTCATTGTTCTAATAACATGAAAAACAACAGGTGGCAGAAGAAGAGTGCTGGTACAAGAGCACTATCAGCAGAATTACACTCTAGGTTTGCTTTGCGCACAAGGATTTGGATGAGCATTTTCCGTGAACCGCATCTTATTTTCCACATATTTATGTTTTTAAAATGCTCTATTTTTGAGCTTCTTAAAAACATCATTATAGCCATGTATACACATACACACACACAAACACACACATATGCATAAGCTGCCATCTCAGAGCAGCACTGCACAGTAAGATGATCTGCCATGACACCCAAAACAACAACAAAAAAAGCATTAACAAGTCATGGCAGAGTCAGCCAGTCCAGGAACGCATTTCTCTACTGTTTTCTGCTCTAATTAAGCCTGGAGGTGTTTTAGAAGGAGGGTAAATGGAAGAGGTTGACCTGGCAGATGTCAGGAGTTACCTTGTTATTTCGGAACATCATATTGCCTGATAAGCACTGCTCCTGGCTGGGGTACGCCAGCTCTGCGCTCTGACTGGCACGCTGGCAGCAGGCTTCTGGCACCACATGATTCTGGTTGATGAGCCTGAACAGGCTGTCCTTAAAATCCTCTGGGCTGTTCACTCCACAGCAGTCAAACTGAAAGAAAGGCAGAACAGGAGAGAAGAAGATGATTTTTTTCTTCTGAGTGTGCAGTGACCTGTGGTCATCTGTGTTGTGTGCAGTAAACCAGCATGAACACAGACCTAAATATGAATGACTTGTTTATTTAAAAACGAAAACACCCTGTCACTAAGCTCTAAGGCTGTGCGTTTTTGGAGCCTGTTAGTGGATGATGAGTGGTAAAAGCTTCCATGTTGTAGCCCTCTGCTGTGTGCTTACTGTAGTCATGATGGCGTTCCAAGTGGTGGTGAAGGCGTCACTGTTGTTGTAGCCCTGGTAGCGCCTCTTCAGCTCTTTGGTGAAATACTCTCTGGTCAGCTAAACCAAGGAACAGTAAAACTAGAGGGTTAGTGTCACTGGAGACTTGTCATTAGCTGCGTTTCCATTGCAAATGTGCGCAAAACTTTGTTGATATTCTAATAATGTCGAAAAAACTGTTTCGCAATTAATGTTTCCATTAAGTAAGAAATGCTATTGAAGTCACACATGAATATGTTTGTTCTCACAATAAGTCATTACAAACATGGCAGCAATGGATGTGAACATATAGCATATTGCTACCACAACACTAGCGCTCATCATCAGCTATCAGAGGAGACGTCGGCATCTTATTGAGGCTTTCGAGTGACGAGCCCCTTAGGAGCGGCTACGTATGCAGCGTTTTTGGGAAATTGTAGTCGGTGAGTTTACTACTTTCTTTTACTACTTCGCTGATTTTACTACTACTTTTACTTCCTGTTATCCTCTTCTTCTTCATCTTTTTCCCCAGTAGAAACAGCCGGTTCTTGATCACGTGACTCCCGTGATGCAAAAAAAGTGTTTCAATTGCAGTTTTGCGAAATACTCCAATTTCGATACGGCTGAAAAACCACCTCATCCTAGCGCAAAACCATTTTGTCAAAATACAATTTTTTTCCGAAATTGACGTGTTTCCGTTGAGCAAATTTATTTTTGAAATTCTAATTTGCATATTTTCATGGTCAATGGAAACGCAACTTGTCACTTTAAAAAACCAGAATATTCAGGAAAATGATGTTCATTAAAATTAAAACAGATAAATGACAATAAATGAATTATTCAGACATCCTGAAGTCAAGTTCTGTAAAAACGGTATGACTAGTTATTATCTTAGTTGTTGTAGATTGCTTTTTGAATGACATATGTTTGGAGATGTGGAATTTATTTCTGACTGGACTGATGAGTCAAAAGTTTGTCTAAGAAGGATCTTAACTAGAGGTGAATGCTGCCGTTTTGAAACAACTACATTTTTTAAATCTTTACAGTTCTGTTAATTTCTCATTATACTGTTTTTGTCTGCAGAAATATTATGATAGTCCTGTTCAAAATGCAGCAGGATGTACAGCAGTGATACTTGCTCCTGGTCTGATGCTCCCTTGTAAATAACCACAAAAGTTTATGTAAATGATATTGTAATTTGAAACTGACAAGGGTGTAAAACTTAAAAAAATAGTTTTTGCATGAATAATCATGGAATCTTTGAGATGTTTTTAAAGGGATATATAATGCAAAATGCACCTTTTTAGCCATTAAGTAAATTTGGTTGTGCACTTGGGAGTCTCTAGGAGTGCAGAAAAGTAGAATTTAGTCTCTCCTGGTGCTGCAAAGATATCTTAATACTCTGTTAGGATCAAATAAGGTCTGGACTTAACAACTACAATTTGATCGTCTTCATTCTCCGCTGGCTCTGGGTCAGACTGGCTCCAACATGTAAGTCTGGATGGACAGGTCTTCCCTTGTTGACATCTTTTAATTAATTTGTAAATAAACCATTTCTGCATAGCAAGACAACCGTAACCCCACTAGTAAACTAGATCTCAAACTGGGGGTTGGGTGGTGGTGAAGCGACTTGCTTGGATTTAAAGAGACAGCCTCTAAATGTGAAAATAAGTGAAAAAGGGGCTTGTGGAGTTGCAATAAGGAGACTTTAAAAAACATTGCTGTTACACTTTTTATAGACCCCAACTGAATAATTTAAATGTGAAAAAAGAAGGATTTAAAAGCAGGATATGCCTCCACTTTGGTCTTGGGCCCACTTGGACTAGCCATTAGCTAATTAATCTAGTCAGAATTAAACAGTTTCTCCAAACTGAAGTTATCCAAAGTGCGATCTAATTAATATTTATTGTTCATAACCTTTTCCCAGAATCCCACTCTAAAACATCTGAATTATTTATTTGAGCTTAACTGTTCAAAATGTTTTACTTTATTTTTATAACTGACATTTTGTCATTTCAAAAAAAATTAACTTCGGCTATGTCTAGATTTTTTTTATAATACAGTAATCATTTTTACTTACTGCTTTAATTTACAGTGTTCTGGTCTATAAAAATAAACTTTCAGCTTGTACAGTTTGTTCTGGTTAATTAAACTAGATTTGAATTCTACTTTATAGTTTTTTTAAAGACTGTATAAATACTTTTATAGTACATAGACAAAGAAGTACTAATAAGCTCCATCCTTGGATATTATTTATTTAGACTACAGTAGATCATCATGTTTGTAACAAAACTGTTAGAAGCTTTTCTCAAAAGAGCTGAGAAAATTCTCACAACTGTTAAAAATGATGTAACATGAGGTAAGAGGACAAGAGTAGTTTAAGGAGGAAAGTGAATTCCTCTGCAGTTTACTACGTTGTGCTTTAAGTGATTTTGTTGTTATTCTCAAGGTACACTGATGTTTGTGGTGGTGTATTCAAGAATATATTCAAATTTGAGAAATAAAAAGTACTTGGGGAATAAAAGGCATGATATCTTTAGTTATTGTGTAAATTTTTGCACCGTTTTTTAACAAAGTCATTGCAGGTAATAAGGTACAATCATTAAATTTATATGCAAAAATAAAAGAAATAAGCAAAAAGTGTCAAAATCATTATTTAAAGTAAGAAAGGATCAGTTTGAAAATCAGGTAAGTGTGACGTTTCACCTCCAGGCCTGACAGAATGTGTGGCTACAGATGTAACTTACATGCTCCCGGAATATGAAGGCCAGGATGGCAGCAGCCAGCTCTGCTAAGAAGATGAGGAGGATGAGCATGAAGAACTGCAGTCAGACAAAAGAAGGAAAAAAGAAGCAGAGTTTGAGCAAATGTGACAAGGTGGGTGCGTCGTTCAAAAAGTGCATGTCAAGCTTTAAAAAAATCAAAACAGAAAAAAAAAAAAAATCCCCAGTCTGCCTGAACCCACTTCACTCAGCATTAACTATGCATGAGGTTTGAAGGCAAACTGAAAGGCATTTTGCTCTTCTTTTTGGTTGCTTCCAACATACTGTAGAAGTCCAAAAAACTAAAATAAAATAAAAAAATTAATAAAAAACTGACAGGGAAAATTATCAACACATGTACACAAACAAGTCCAGCAATATAAAATATTTGTCTAGGTTGCCAGCAGACTCACAAAGAGGAGCAGACACTTGTTTTCACGAATGGCTCCACAGCAGCCCAGGAAACCCAGAAGGAAGAGCATCCCTCCCATTCCCAGGATGATGTAGACACCGGTGAAAAGTAAAGGGTTGGCTGCTACGATTTCCCTGAACCCTGTGGGGTCCACCAGCACCCATACCCCAACTCCCAGGAGGAAGGAGCCCCCCAGCTGGAGGAGAAAACAAAACAATCAAACAAAGGTCACAGTATAGACAAAAATATAACTCAAAACATTCAAATAGACATCCAGCAACTGAAAGATGATTTTATCATTAATATCACCTGCTGCTGAAAGCAAAGGCAGAGTGATAATGACTAATTAATTGCATTACTTAGATAAATGCTAAACCTACAAAGAAGACATATCATGTATTCTGTTGTCAGTCAGGTCAGAGTCTGACCCAGAACAGGATTAGAATGAAGACGACGAACCTGCAAAATCGCAAAATTTGTTAGCCGGAAATCTATGACCTTGTTTAGCAGTTATTTAGTAAGTAAAGTGTTGTAATAATTCAGAAAACATCATAGAAAAGAGAGAAAACTAGTCAGATAGAAAAATATGACCCAAACTGATTGTAAATATACTGTATCTACGCAGCACCTGGAGAGACTAAATTCACATTTTTGGCACTCCTAGAGACTTCAAGAACACAATACAGTGTGTTTAAGGGCTAAAAAAAGTGGATTTTGCGTGAGATGTCTCTTTAATAACAGTAATAAAAATGTCTGAGGAGTTAAACTGACAATTATGGATGAAACAAAAGACTGAGCAATAACAGAGACACAGCAGTGCCATTGTGGGGGTCTTGGCAGAGATATTCACCCTGCTTCTTACCTCTCCTCCACCTGAAACAAAAAAATCTGTTCTCCAGCTTCATTTTTTCCCCCATCCTTCTTTTCACTCAAATCCTATCTGCCACCAGCATGGGAGGACTTGTGTGATTAAGGAAAGTGGATATTGAGGTAGGGGAGAGATCTAAGCCTCTAACGTTTCTATTTTAATTCTCTTCTTGCTGTAGAATGAAAAAAAAAAAAAAAACAAGACTCAAATGATCTCAGCTACTAAAAAATGAGACCCGAGAAGAACAGGAAGCCATTTTGACACCTTTCAGTTTTTAAAAATGCTGTGTGAAATGCTAACCACTAAGCTCATTCTTTGCCCTGCTGGTTGCTTTATGAACCCAGCCTTGAACAGCCACATCCGAGCGGCTTGGTTGTGCCTAACAAAGCTGGGAAAAGAGACAAACCTCCTTTATGCCGACCCTCCCCCGTTCCTCCGAGGCTTCAGACTAACAGGATTACCCCTGATTGTCTTATCAAGACTGATAAACTCAGGTGCCAGTCACAAACTCCATATGGCACCGAGTGCCTCAGATGTGTGTCAGCATGCTAAAATTTAATCAAAAGAGAATTTGATAGAATCAAGATTGCCTCATCTAATGAAATGCAAATGTGGGTCCATTAGTCAGTTGGGCTGGGCTCGGCTGGGCTGGGAGCAGCCAGGAGCCCATCTTCACTCATTAGACTAACTTCAGGCTGTAGCCAGATTACGTGTCTGAGAAGGAGCTGAAAAATACTCACGAAGATAAGAAAATTGAAGACAAACATGAGGTACTTGATGCAGCTGAGGCAGTCCCCCTCCATGGTTGTCCCTCGAGCTGAAGCCTCTCCCTGCCCCTGAAAAAAACAACAACATAAACATGTCCCATAAATCTTGCTACATGCTGACAGTATTCCCATTTTGCTGCATGCTAAATATACATTAGGATAATAACGCACAATATTACTGTGAAAGGACCTGCTCCCACTTTTAATGAGTTTTGCCTGGAAAACACAGACATCTCAACTCACTGGTCTCAAATAAGTTATGAGCTTTAACACAATTTAATACAGCTCGTTTTATTCCCAAGTATAAAACCAACTAAGCACTTTGCTGCTCCAGATGAGTGGTGTCCCTGGGCTCAGCATGACCTGTCTATCTCTGAACATTTTAAGGACATAAGTCCTGACTGAGTTTCTTTATGCATTAACCAACAGAGGCTGACCTTTAGTCTGGAGCTTCTTCTTGTTAATGTAATGAAAGATGAGAGGCCCCCGCACCCGTCAGCTAACCCCATACCTGACAGAAACACATTTACTTGATGAAGGTCTGTCCTCAAAGCACTCGTAGATAATGAGGAACACCTCTGTTGCTTTAGAACATGTGTGAGTATCCATGACCCTGTACTGATATGAAGTAACTAAATAAGGTAGAACACATGGTTAAAAAAAGAATGCAGTGATTTGAATTCATGTTTTCAAGTGGAAACTCTATGAAGGTGACACATACTAAAGCAGAGAAATGGTTTGATTTTTGTAAATTTGTTAGTAAAATGTTGAGACTGGTTTATCACAGCGTTGAATATTTTTTTCTTCAAATTTTAGCTGTTCAGGTGAACTTCTCTGTTTTTATTCTGAAAAGCAACTGTTTTTAGCTGTTGTCTGGTTTGGACAGCAAGCAGACCAGTTGGGCACCTAGATTATCATCACCAGCCTTTATTGAAGGTGAGCACTAAAGTCTGTTAGCAAAATAATAACCAGAACCATTGAATGAATTTTAATGAAACTTCCAGAAAGTAATTACAGCTGAGCTGATTCAAGATGGCCGCCACAATTAATCAACTACAGAAAACGTAAAAAATGGCTATGACTCACCCACTTCTACAGCTAATGTTTGGTGTGGTTGTAATTGAGAGTCATTCCCAACACACATCCTGAGTCCTAACAGATCACAACAGGACTTTGTTTCAAACGTGGGTATAACTACTGAAGTCAACCCTGTCTGTTATCAAAATATGTCATGAAACAGTTCATAACGGCTCATAATGACAATATCAGAGGAATCATTAGATGCACTTCTACAAGTGGTTAGCTTTTTCATTTTAAGATGGTGTAAGATGTTTTACTGATTTCTATCAAGCTTTACTTCATATATAAATATTTTTATTGAGATATTTAAAAGATTTTCATAATTAAAATGTGATCATCCTGTCTATATTACAGGGAATTTTACTGTGCTTTTAGAAGGATATCAACAAGTCTATGTAGGCAATCACGCATTACACTAAACAACACACACACACATCTAATGTTCTCATTTCTTAAAGTTGCAGGAACTGATGTCTGAGGAGAGGAAACTTCCTTATTTACCATGATATCATTTCCGGGGCCGTGACTTGACTCTGATACAAAACTCTATTGTGACATCGCTTGTGGCCATTTCCTCAAACTCTGAGCCAGAGGGTATTCTGAGTGAATGGCCCACCCGGTGCTGTGAGGTGGTAACAATGTGTGCAAATAAATATTCAAGTCTGATATCGGAAATGGTCTCCTGCATAATTTCAGCCTTTCATTTGAGCACATGTCTTTCAGCAGCCACCACAACTAATTGACCTTCTCAGCCAATTTTATAGACGCTGAGCTAGAATTTGGAACTGCAGAAGCAGAGTGTCAACCTCATTATCTACTTCTAGCACTACCAGATCATGTGAGAACTTTGTTCAAAACTTTGGCATGCAGGACAGCAGGTGATGTTTTCCTTCAAGGAATGCAAGTTTAATTTTATGACAGAATCATGTTCATATAATATCTGCTCTGTGTGGTTTGTCCTGCTGAAATGTCCCATTTGAAATAGTAAGCTGCTCCAAACACCTTATATGCCACTCTGCATTAATGGTAGCCTTGAAAACGTGCAAATTTCCCACATGCAACCCCTACTGTATCATCACAAATACCATCTTTTGAAACCAGAACTACAGTATGTCCTTCTACTAAAGCCCAAAGGATATGTTTGCTGTGAATTGCAATTTTTAGATTCAGACAGTATGCTCAAAAGACAATATTCCCACAAGCACAGAGGGAGAGGCAGAGTTTCTGCATCTCGTTTATATATGTTTGTTTCTTTGCATTGCAGAGTCATATTTTGCATTTATGGGAGCAACAACTGGCTGTGTTCAATGGTAGCAGTTTAAGTTCTTGAGTCCTTAAACTTTAGTTACTAAATCTTAAAATATTTTGTAAAGAGTGGGACAAACTTGTTGACTACTTCTAACAAGGTTCTTATTATAACCAGGCAGGTTAGAGATCTGTTGCCATTTGATTTCATTTTGAGTAAAATGTACATTTAGTGTTTTATTCTCAGGGTTTTACAGGGTTTCTCCAATGTTTCATCCACCCATCCAATATTTCCAAATGTGAACACTGAAACATAAATTCATAAACAAAACTAGAAGCACTCAGAGAGTGCAAACCTCCGCCAAGACCAATTTCCCCCGTCCTGTAAGAGTTAATGCACAAAAGCAGAGATGGAAACACATTTGTCGATTAAGTTCTGATGTAGTGAACATTTAAGCAGGCTGTATGCACGGGATTTCTTCTGGTGGAGTCCGATGTGAACAAAAAAAAGTCAGACTCGTCACCCGACGTTATTCATCGTCAAACTGGTGTTGGATTAAGCTCCTAAGTTTTCATCAGTCACATTTCACCATGTAAAACGTCTGTTTTATCCCCTTGTATGAGTTTGTAATGGTTTGACTCTCTTTATAAAGTGCTTCCTGGCTCCCCCCGTCTCCAAACTTTGAGGCCTGGCAGCTCTCTGTTTACAAGCCTAGTAGCAAGAAACTGTTTTGATTGGTTGTTTGGAGATGTGGTGTGTTTGAGGAAATGGGAAAAATAGATTTCATGGTGCAGTCATGCACTTCCTGGTCACAAAACATTCTGTAAATGCTCACCAAATGCGTAAAAATGCACACATTATGGCAAAAATTATTCATTATTAAATGTAGTTTTAACATTACTTTTATAAAGTTTGAAGTCCGTGCTGTCCAATCCAGCTCACTGTTTTTTACAGAGGCCCTGTGAAAGCATCACAGCTTTGCCAATCTCAGAGTGTTAAAAGAAAAAAGATTCCTGTATCCGCATCGTGATCTGGAACATCACCAAAATTTAAAGGTGTGTTCCTCGGCCCAGTACCCACATGTGTTAAAAATGTCAGGACAATCAGTCCACAAGTTTTTGAGTAATGTTGTCCACAAACAGAACGACAAACAGACATACGCAACCAAAAACATTACTTCGCCCTTGGCGGAGGTAATAATGGCAAGCCACAGTTTTGTTATGAAATCTACTAGAAAGTTGCAGACTTTATTAGTTTTTAGATGCAACATAAGATGTTTGTGGCATTTGCCATGAAGCTATTTTTTACATTTTAAGTTTCTGTAATTTTACTGTTTCACTTTTAGGCTAATCATATAGCACACTGTGACCCCAAAGCTTTTTCTGAAGCAAACTTTTAACTTTTTCAGTTGCAAAGAATCCAGTCTTTTTCCCTCAGGGAGGACAGAAACTGTCTAAGAATTCGTTTCCATATGTGCAGCAAACACTGAAGTAGAAACAATCTGTAGGGCAGCTATAATTTCAGTGTCACTGAAGGAAAGAAATTAATTATCTGGCAAAAATGAACCTCCCCACTCCCTGCTTTGTACTACTGATTAATAATTTGCTTCTTCATAGTGGCAGAGGGGACTGAGACTCAGTAGCAGGCAGATTACAAAGTGATTTCTCATTGGAATTGTAAACAGGTTTAAAAACTACACAGTGATGACCTCTAAACTGGAGAAAAAATGTTAGAATGTCTTTCTTTATTTGTTTTGTCTGTAGTTGGCAGACATCCACACGATGTCATCTCGTAATAACTGGGCAGTCGTGCTGCTCCTTAATGGACTCCTCTGGGTAATCTCTCTGCCTCTCCGAGCAGCAGTGAACTCTGGGTTATGATCAATGCCAGGTTCCATTCCTGTTTGTTTCCAAAGCCGCTCTGCTGTCACTCAGACGTGACTCCACTTTGACCTTTTCATTCGTTTTCTTTCTGTTCACAGTCGAGGCAGGTGAACAAAACCTTCACCGAACTCCTATCTGGGACAAATATTTAGGTCCTCATTGGTTTATTCAATAAAAAAGAAAAAAGAAAAGCGTCATCTTTCCTAACATCTTTTTGTTTTAAAACTAACTGCTCAGGTTCATTTTTTAGTCTGCTTCTCATTATGATGTGCTGCGTTACAGAGAAAGCTTTTTTTTGTTTCTCATTGTGAGCATGTTTAAGTTACTGTGACAATGAAATTGAACGGTATTAAAGATACAAAGACCCTCTTTGTCTGCAACAGGAATGATTTAACAAACAATAGGAGCAATTACTTTCTTTTTCTCTTTTCATACCATGACAGAGGGAAGTGGTTTAGAGCAATGGTTAAATACTTTCTGTAAATCATAATGATATGCTAAGGTATTGATTACCCTCAGAGAGATGCTCTGAGAGCTACCAACCACTTCACTGCCTGGGATGGATTTTAATTAACGCCGCCTTTTCCTAGACCTAACTGAAAGGCCTAATGAGGTCACAGTAGGTTTTAATTGAGATTTGCATAAATTACCGTCTCGCAGAACGCAGCATAAATGGGCCGTTCTCATCCCGACAGCTCCCTGCTGTCAATCCCAAGCACCTAAGATTGCGCACCGTATTTCATCGAGCATGTCCGCCGGCTGGAGAACCCCTCAAAACAGAGCTCGCTTCTTTTAACCCCAAACAAAATGTCTGATCTCTTTTCAGTCTTGCTCTTTCTTTTTTTTTTTTGTGCTCTGCACTTTCATCTCAGGGTCAAACCAGCTGTCAGATGTGGAGCCAATTTTCTTTTGTGCATTAAAATTCATTGCTTAAGAATCAGATGGGCTGCACTGTACTTGCCTATAGCCAGGCTCCAAATAACAAGGTGCAAAACCAGTGCTGTATAAATCAAACTGCCAGGGAAGAAAGTGCAGAGTAAACAAACTGGGCTTTCCCATGACTCCCACGGGACCGTGGCCTCCTCATCGATCACAGCCCAGCCGCAGAGATCAGACCACTGAGACTCTGAATATTCTGCAGAGTTTATCTCGACAAGGCTAACGTGGTTTACACCCCAGGTACTGCAACCTTGCAACAACTCACACAGAGCGCTGCTAGATTTAAAGCAGATCCTCCGTGGGTCAAGGTTGTGTTTATACAGGCTGACACACACAAAAAAGCAGACATTAAAATCAAGCATTGCATACAGCAGTGAGGAGCACTACAGACAATCGCACAAGTGTTCTCTTAAAAGAAAATACTGTATGTCACTGATATGACAGTTTAACTGGCAGTCTTTGCTCTGGGGTATCCTGTAAAAGCCAACTCCATCTGCATCTGCTGCGTCTTCTGCTGGCATCATTAAACACCACACGCCTCCGAGATCCCTTTGTTTATTCTTAGTGAACCCCAACCAGCTCGTGCTGTGGAGCTCAGCGCGGCGGAGTTTGATAGTGGATTAATGAAAGCCGAGAACCCAAATCAACTTTATTATACAGACAGAAGTCAGAGCTGTGTAATGAGGACAGAACCATCTGACCTACATTTTTCCCAGCGTGAGAACAGGGAATTCTGAACCATCGCTACAAGCCTTTTTTGAATGTCTAATGTAGACAAGAGCAGCGCTGTTTGCTTTGCATCTACATGATAGCCATTATGGTTCACGCCAATTAAAATCATAAAAACCTTGCACGCCTTGAACAAATGTCACCTGCCACCTCGGTCAAACCTTGAAATTAATATAAAGTGCAATACCTTGCAATATTGCAATATCTTGTTTGATATGTTAGAGCTTGGAGTATGTGCTTGTTGTGTGAATGACTCTCAGCTACCATTACAGCACATTTTAGCTCAAAATCTTGAAGTTCAGTTTAGGTGAAGTCTGAATACGGCCAGCTTACACTGGTTTGACTCTAAAAGTAGATATACACCAAATGATGACTTTCTGAGAGTTTAATTTAAACTGGCCTGTAGAATATTTTGCTAAGAGAGAAACTGGATCAATTCCAACCCTTATTGCCAAAATCTTTAGCAAAAAAATGTTACTCAAAGTTTAGCACTCAAAGTATGTGTTGGGGATAATGTTTAGTTCTTAGTCACTACCACAACAAATTTGAAGGCCCTTTCCCACTATATATATAAATTATAGATTATTTATTTGTCCAACATGTTACAGTACATATGTAAAAAAAGCTACCAGTAGATTATATTATTATTATTATTATTATTATTATTGCTCCCCTGCCTGGTTGCCTCAGGACAATAAAGGATTTCTCAAACATGCATGAATGAGTCAAAGCAAGACTCTGGTCATGTTTTTGATGAGAGGATATCATTATACCATGATCTAAAACTCAAAAAAGTTGGTTTTACATGATATTGCCCCTTTAAATATCCATCTAGTGGTTGATGTAGAGTTCTCTTAATTAAGAGTTGATTCCAATAATTATTGGTAACGTTTTCATCAGACATCTAGTACGATCAGTTAGCAATGGGAGTATAGTTTAGGGATTAGTCTCAGCTACTACCACACCTAATTCTAGCTCAACATCTAAATAAGTAGCTGGTTTATAGATATTTTTGTGTTTGCTAAGAATACACTGCTGTGGCTTGATTTAGGTTGACCCAAAAAGTTAATCAGCTGTAAATGTCATTCTAACGATTATTTGATGAATGTTTTCATTAAAAATAATAACACAACACACACACACACACACACACACACACACACACACACACACACACACACACAC
>NW_013952557.1:1228546-1250461 GCF_001266775.1 Austrofundulus limnaeus | reverse complement strand
CACACACACACACACACACACACACACACACACACACACACACACACACACACACAGAAAGACATTGGCAAAAACACTATCACTGCATCTTTGCCTTTGGCAGTGGGCGATAAGAAAGATAAATATGAAAAGAAAAAGTCCTTCATGTATAAATAGCACATCCAGTAGGTTTCCCTCTGAAATTGTCACTTTCTGTACGATTAATGAAGTGCATTTGTATGCCCCTGCTCCACTAACCACCCCATGACTAACAGATGACAACAACAAGGACACTCTGTCTGTTCCTCGCCAAAAATGCTGCTACGCTCCACCATCCACACAATCAGCCAGTTCACTTCATCATGAACATGGGTCCGCATAACAAATAATCATTACCACCGAAAACCTCTTGAAATTGTAAGAGCCGAAACTTGACCTGCTTAAATGTCATTTACCCTCTAAACGACCACCTGTAATTGAACCCTGGGGGGATGGTTCCTCTGGTCCCAGGCTTTAGCTGGAGCAGGTGTCTGCCTCTCCACAGCTCAGCGTGCTTTAATATCCTCTGACAACGACACTAAGACACAACACAAACGTGCCGTATCACCCTTTATTTCAGTTACAAACTCATTTTCCCATTTCTCTACAACTTCCTAAATCAGCCACAGCTAAATAAACACCCTCTGAAATCCTCTGGTAACGAATGGGGTCCCCCTAAGGTGCGCCGTGTCCCTTAATGAACCTCCAATTAGGGGAGAATGAGCCCAGGGCTGTGCTGTCTCACTGTGGAGCTTTGAAGTGTGGTGAATACAGATCAGCTATGGCTTCGGATGCTTGGAGAAGGCGTAAAGTTTCCAACCAACAAGGAACAACTGCAGAGAGAAAGTGTCCTGAAGTTGCTCAAAGGCAAGTGAAAGAGTGTGGGTGGTAGTGGGCAGAGCGGAGGCACTGATAGGTTAGGAAAGTCAGAAAACTAACAACCTTTTGCAAAAATACCCAGTCCTGGTTAAATGTATAGGCAGTTATAATTTTTTTTATTCACAGGTAAGCTTAGCAACATAAGATCTTACAATTTGAATAATATCAAAAAATAAAAAATAAAAAATAAAATAAAAAAATGAAACTTAACGGCCCCAAAACTAAATCTTGCAAAGCCCTTTATTATTATCACCCACCACCAAATAACTGTTGGGCTCAACTCTGTGTGTCTGTCAGAAAAAATATCTCATGAACTACTGGGCAGATTTACAGTAAGTGAAACTCTCAGAAAGTAATCACTGCCTTTTGAAGTTAAGCCAGTATTAGATTGCCACCACAGCTAATCATTAAAAGAAAAGAAAAGAAATATTTTATAGATACTGAGCTAAATATTGGTGTGGTGTGGGCAAAACCATTGTCAACATACATTCTGACACCGAGTTTGTGAGCTTCTCCAATATTCAGTCTGATCCAAGGTTATAATAGTTCTGAATTTTTCATTATAGCTTTATTTCATTGTGACATTCTTCTTTTAATTCAGTTAGTTTTAATTAGTTTTTACAGTGGATTTGCTAGTTTTTTATTAGTCATTATTGCATTTCAATGCTTAGTTTTACTTTAGTTTAGTTTATATTAGTTCCAGTATTAGTTTTTTATAGTTTAAATAAACATATTTGCCAGTGAATCCTCAAGCTTGTGATGTTCCTTTTAGTTAACTAACCAACAGCTATTTGGTCACTACTTAAAGCAGTCCATTATAGCGACATCTTCCTAAAATAATTGTGTAGCTCAATTTTGCCAAGTAGAAACTTGGGTCATTATTTTAGACAATATTCGTTTCCAACCCGGTGCTACCTGTTGATTGTTTTTCACAGGAGCTACTGAGAGAAGTTAGTGTGTCAAGATAGTCATAGTCATCTTGTGCAAGCTTGATTAATGCAGTTTTTCACTTGAGAAGTATCCCACCAGTTTTATCACCTGTTACCACTACAAGACACTTGATTTTATTTTTCTCCCAGTCGAATTCAAAGAAATCCCAAATGGACATTGCTACTTTCTCCCAACTTTTGTTGTCATCATTTAGCAGACGATGCTGAGCAGCAGCAGACTGTAAACAAGTGTTGTTATGGACCATGAGATGCCATAAGCTAATGTGAAACTACTTGATTAAAAATAAATAAATAAAAGATCCACATGGCTCAAAATAAATTGACAAACACTAAAACTAAGCAAATTCTATCTATAATTTCAGTTAGTTTTAGTTAGTCTTGTAAAAAGATAATACAGTTTTAGTTACTTTTTTTTCATTTTATTACAGTTTTTATTTATTTTTGTGAACTGAAATGTTTTTTTAATTTCAGTTTTCATTATTTAGTTAGTTTTAGTTAACTATAATAACCCTGGTCTGATCACACTTATTCTGAAAATCTGAAAATAAAAAAAATAAACATCTGCCATTTTTAAAGATGTACTTAGTTAAAAAGTCTAGCATGAAAAGCATCAGTCAAATAACTAGATTTTTATTTATTTGTTTGTTTGTTTAATTAAATTGCTTCTATGTGTGTGCTGTAAATCTCTCTGTCCGAGGCTGAAAGTTCCTGACCCATTCATGTAGGATAGATACTGTATTCATCCCAGAGGGCAGAAACCATCAGACCGGGCAGCTGATACACTCCTGAACAACAGGGTGATTAATCAGGGAAAACTCCCACAATGAACTAATGCAGTCAGAAAACAGGCAGACCATGTGTTGCTGACATCGCTGCGGGCCACATTCATGACATCCCAACTGGGCACCCATCCAGCTGTTAGCTCTGTGCTAACTGTTGTCAGGACTCCTGCAGCAGCTCCTCGAGGTCAGAAAGATTAGGTAAGCAGGAAAGGCACCGATAACTCCTTGATATTTAACTTCCGTCGAGGATCTATTGAGAAGATAAGCAGGATTTGGTCTCTGCTGAACCTATGAACACTTTATTTAATTGTTTCATCACCTTTATCGGGCTAAATGAAGATATGAACCGGCTGCAGGGAGAAGGATCGATACCCAGCCCAAGTGATGCATTGATCCCCTGCAGTTCGTCTGCTGGTTGTCTGGCACTGAGGGCATGTGATAGCAGAGCACAATGAACACATAAACACTTCTGCACAGCTGCTGGGACTTTTCCCACATGGTGCTCTGGAGGATGAGACATCGCCTTTGGGGATTTCCACAAAAATGAGTTATAACTCAATTCAAACTGATATGCTTCATAATTACACAGCAGGAGCAATTATATCCCCACACATCTTAGTCTGCCTTTTGTTTTGTTGTTTTGCTTTAGGCAGGCAGTTCTATAAGTTTTGTGACATTGTTATTTTATATATTAGTTGTACTTTATAGAATCTATTTTACCAGCCAGTGATTAAAAAAATTCTCCTATCAAGGGCAATTAAAAAAAAGTATTAAGAATTAAAACAAAACATTTTGTTGATGATTTTTCAGAAAACTCAAAAATTCCTAACAGACAAAAAGTGTTACGAGCAGATGAAAAATGTAAACAAAACAAAACAAAAACATTTTGCGTGTTCTGTTAGTAATAAGTATGTGATGGGATAAAGCACGCAGTATGCTGCAGCTGAAATGTATGTGCCAAACAAACGCCGAACAACATGACAGCGTGTCATCTGGTCGGCTCCCGAGAGACCATGCTGAAGTCTTACATCTCAGCAAGTACTCCACCAAATATTAGCTCAATATCTGTAAAAATAACTGCAATATAGCCATTTTTTTTGTAGACTACGTTGATTAACTGTGGTAACCAGTGAAAGAGTGGAGTTACATTGGATAAACCAATGTGAAAATGAGTTTCAAGGGAAGTTTAATAGGGACAGACACACATCGACATAGACAAACTGAATAAAACAGCAGTCCCATGTTTGCATCATGGTGCAATAGCAACAGCTAATTCGCAGCACTTGTCAAGTTGTAAAGCTGAGGAAAGACTTCCAGGGTTGGGTTGGGGTGAGCAACTGGTTGTTGTGAGCAATGATCCGAACAGGTTGGTAGATGGAGCGGAAAACTAAAACCCCTCCTGGTGCTGAACCTTGGAGACCTAGGTTTAGGTTGCCTTTGGAAATGTTTAGGGTTTAAATAGCTATAAAGGGATAATGGTAACTCTGGAACTGATAGTGATACAAAAATAAAAATAAATAAATAAATAAAATAAAAGGATTATATGAAACAGTATCAAAAGCAGAAATGAGAAAAACGAGTAAAGTGAGAGAACATGAGCTGTTGAAAAACTCAGATTATATACAAAAAAAGAAAATTTTAATTAGATTACTGTGAACCAGCTCAAATACTAGTTTTACAGCATTCTGCAAACAAACTGCAAATTGAAAAACAGCTGATAAAATTACTTTTTAACAACTTTTTCAAAACACAGTCGAGGACGTGGCTGTTGTCTTATTAAAATTCAGAGTAGAAGAAAATAATGGTCTTTTACTTTTAGTGGATTAAACAAAGAACATAGTTTAAAAATAATTTTAAAAAACACTTTTACATCAAGATAAAAACAAATAGTTTCCACTTTCCCATGGCTTAAATGCAGATTTTTTTTAATCCAAATCTAAAGGCTTGTCTTTAAATTCACCCAGAAATCCATCCTAACCTCCATAAACCTTGGTCTCTAAGGTAACCAGGACAATGGTGACAATGACTTTTGTCTGCAGAGGAGTGTTTGGCATCTTCACTTTGCACCAGTTCCTGTTGGAAAACAAAGGGGAGCACAGGCGGGCACTTTACGACAGGAGGTGGGGACAGTGTTTGGCCAGCCATTTGTCTAATGAGCAATCCCTTACACTCTGGTCGAACGACCATATGTTAGCTTGGATCAAGCCAGCTCCCCTGTGTAGAAAGCCTGAAAGCTGTTTCATCACTCACTGATGGCTTCATGTTGTGCAAACATGCACAAACCTTCACACACGGTGTGGCTTTGACATCAACAGTAAAACAGTTTAAATCGGGTGTGATATAATCAAGACAGAGCCTTCCTTGCCTGTTGAACAGTGTGTATGAATCTGCTGCAGCTGATTTGTTGGGTTTAACTCCTCTTTAACCTCTCGATCCATGCATGTCGACTGCTCAGACATGCCCAGAATGCTAATGGAACAAATGTCAGTGCAAATCAGAGCCTAGGAAAGACCAGTACGACCTGCTGTGATGAGTAAAGGACAAAACTCTTTTTGTGCGTTTGAAGGACCGAACCCGGTGCACCAGCTCTCGCTCCGCCACTCTGCCTCCTGTCAACGGTAACAATGGCTTTGCGCCCCTGCTGTCAGCATCTTACTGAAAAGAGTCTGTCAACAAGCTCTTTCTGCTGTGACTCTCACCGATTTAGCATGCGTGTGCTGAGGTAGACCCCATGGCAGCCGTTGCGCCCTACTGCAGGAAATCAAAGGGAGTAAAGACTGCTTTATGCATGACCATGTTGAAGATGAAAGTTGGTGTGTGAGCAATGTTTGAAGATGAAACACTTGCATACCATTCGTATCTCTTTGTTGCTCGTCTTCGCTCAGGTGAAGTGTTGACTCTCCTCGGGGTTTTTTTTCTTCTCTCCTCTCCTGTTTTCATGGGCTGTTGGGCAGAAGCACAGAGGGAGAAAAACACGGGTCAGAATTAAGTTTAATGGGACGAATAAACTGAAAAGCACCTGCGAGCAGAAAGAGAAGTGGAACCGTTTGTCTTAGTAAGAGCCGTAAATATGAGAGGAGTAAAACTGTGAGCTTAAAAAAAATAGAAAAAACACGCACCCACAAAAATGAAATTCTAGGACACTTAAAATGATAGAGTTTGCATTTATTATTTATGAATCACTCGCTCCCAGAAGTGCACTATTATAAGACTGCTAAAGTGTTTTATCTGTGTGAATATTTCACTCTTAGCTGTGAGGCAAAATTAAGAAAGAAAAAAATGTAATAGTACTAGATTATTGTTGCATCCAAGTAAAATGTTATTACCTTCTTCCAGGTATTAGAATCTATGGAGGTTCTCCAAAGGTTAATTGTCCATTAATAGAAAACCCAACACATCACATTCTCCTCTCAGAGCTCCTGACTTGACCTTGAGGAGTGTCTGAACTCATACATTATTCACTGAAAGTAGAATACCTCACTTTTTTTAAGCACACGTTGCTGACTTTAACTGTCAATGGAAGAAATGTCTCCAACCAAGTGTGTCTAATGAGCACAAAGGCTTTAAACTTTTTTCTTTTTTTCCTGTCCCTAAATTGCTTAGCCACAACCCTATCCCTGCTGAAAATAACAATCTAGCAATGAGCGCCAATTAAACTGCAGCTACTCCAGCCCTCTGTGTGCAAAAATAGTCGGCAGCGCAATTTTTACTGACTGCACTTTGGAGCCAGTTTCAAAGCCCTGGCACTGACAAGCCTGCGCCGAATGCGGAGAGAGCTGTCTCCGAAGACGCCAGCAGTGTGCAGCTCTCGCAGATGGGGTGTTCTCTGACAAGGACGGAGAGGATGGAGAATATCCCCTGAGGTATTATGGCTGATAGAGCCAGCAACATCATCCCGTCGACACACCATATTGCCAGCAGACATCACATTCAAGCAGGACACAAAACCCAAGTGACAGCGGCAGCAACACATCCTCCCACATACAAAATGTGAGACCCTGATTGCATCTGGAAAAAAGGCCATCAAAGCCCGAGTGAGGGAAAAGGGACACATCTTCAAATTGGAGAGATGCACCTGGATGATACACGTTGTAATTGTGCAAGCTTGAAAAAAAAATACCCACAATAACTGTAGCTTTGCAAGCACCGAGAGCCAGAAGATGTGTGCTAACTGAAAGAGTCATTTACAGAATATTCACCATATGGCTTAGCTAACATATCCCCCAGGCAGAACAATGCAGTAATCCTTTTTTCCATTTTGTTTCAGAATTTTACAAAAGAGGCAGACGAGTAAGTAATTGTCATTATCGTGGTCTGTAATAGGACCGAGCAGCCGAGTGCTCCAATTTTACCCTGGAGCCTGTTGCAGAGGTAGTCTCTTTTGAACCCCTGTTTGGAGAGCTATTAGCCAGAGGAGACCAACAGTGTTGAGGGTTTGCATTATTTTTTTGTGGTTTCCATGGAAACGCTTTCATAGGAAAATGGAGCACCAATGGGATGCAGGGACCTCATTGAATCAGTTATGGGGGTGCGGATAGAGATCGGCGCAGACGGCTGAGAAAGCACAACAATGGGATGAAGCCTCAAGGGTGGGGGGGACCAGAAAGGCCAGACCACTGAGAGCCCAACAAAGCGGTCGCAAATAAACATGAGAGGAACGGTTTCCTCCTGAAGAACTCACTTGCCAATTTATAATTGGCATTTAGGTTCATGGGGATTGTGGGCAAATTGAACATCAAGGCAGAGGGTAATTGAATAACCTCGGCTAATATTTCAAGTTCTGTTGACAATGTTACATCACCAGTATCTATCTATCCTTTTTTTTGTTAGACAGCAGAATATCCATCAGAACATCTGCTAATTTCATTTCAAATAATTCAATTTACAATTGGAAGAGCAATGGAAACAAAAAGACCTCTCTTCAAGTAAAGCCAAGACCTTTTCATTGTGGAACTTCCCCAACTCTGGAGTCTGACAATGGTAACATTTATTAAACAGTTACATTACATTCTTGGGTAGAAATTAGAATTTAGTGGGGTTTTTTCATGGCGGCACAAGGTCCGGATATGGAGATATTATTTTGTCACACACCAGCTTTATGTGCAATCAGCAACAGTTCAGCCCAATTAGCATCATACACAAGGAGCTCCAGTTTGCAAGCATGATATCAGTCAACAATTGCAGTTTATAATGAAGCTTATATGTTAAGCAGTAACTGAGCCTGCTAAATAAATAATGTTCTTGTGTGATAGACGGTTCATACATACCTGTCTTTTCATAAAACTAAACCACATAAAAGAAAATTTCCCATATAGCTTAGTCAGACTAACAGAACCATAACAAAAACCAACAGAACATATTTAAACAATGTCACAATAAATCATACTTAAACTGCCTCACACTTCCTGTCCCAGTGTGAAATGGTGTGATACTATGAGAATACTGAGATTAAAAACTGTCAGTCAAGGCAGCTCAGTCTGTAAATGTCTTTTATTAATTCCCAATGGGGAAATTAGTTCTCTACATTTTTTCCATTGCACATGTGAGTGCACATGTGGGGCAGTAGGCTGCCAGCTAAGACACTCGGGAAGCTGCCGGGGGGCTTGAAGGCCTTGCTCAAGGGCCAAATGAGGGTGCAAAAATTGGGGCAACAATTGACAGTTGCCCATCCACGTTTGTTATCTGTCTGGGGAGTTGTACCAGCAACCTTCCCAATCGCAGGCTCACCATCTCTAACCTCTTAGCTGTTTCCCAGCTTTGACACACCTGATTCTAATAATTAAATTACTCAGAGTGTCATCAGGTTTAGCAGAAGCCGGACAATCACTTATTCATTTCAGTCTGATGTGTTGAAGCAGGAAAACATCTAAAACATGCAGGACAGTGGGTCAGGAGGAACAGGGTTGAAGACCTCGGGCCTACATTATTCAAAACGTAAGCTGCAGAATATTTATCCATCTCTCACCGATATGAGACAACTGTCTGTCATAGTTAGGCACACTGCCCCCAGTTTTCTAGACCCACACTTCTCTTGCTGGATTTTGATCAAAAATATTTGGCTGATATTCAAGATTATGAAAGAATTTTACACCCTGAGGCCCAGCTGGATGTACTTAGACCCAACATATTTAAATCTCTACAGTCTGCAGCAGTCTGGGGGTTATGGTCACTAAAAGACTCATATTACTTTAATTTGCCTTTGGGATTAATAAAGTCTTTTTGAATTGAACTGAATTGCAAGAATGGAAATTGTTCTTTCTCAATTTAAAAAAAAAGTTTGATGAAAAATCTTTATACAGAAAATTCAGGTTTTTAGAAACTGACTCAAATAAGAAAGAACTGGATACCCTTCCTTTCCTGTTTATCATTGATAAGGTCTCCTCTTTTTTATTTTAAAGGAATACTCTAAATAATGTACAACCAATAACCATTAAAAGTTTGATTTTTCTTTTTTTTCTCAGTCATGTTTGGTAGCATTTTAAAGTTCTTTAAAATATTTAAATTTTTAATTTTAAAAATTGCCAAACAGTACGTTTTTATTTTTCCAGGCAGAGCAGTTATTTTTATTTTAAAGATTTTTTTGTGTGTGCACCAGTTCAACCCTTTCATTGATAATGGTGATTCAACCAAATAAACACTATTATCTTTAATTTAAAAACTCACTGAATGAATGTGGTTGTTTGGAGTGAAGCAAAGTCGACAGAATGTGCACCATTAGAGGTAGCCCTTCATGTTTTCTCCAGGACTCCCTTTAATGCTGCTGATCAAGCGTTAAACTGTGACTGAAGTGTCAAAGGTCAGAGAACAGCAGGTAATTTGGTTTGTGGCACTTCCTCTGGAGACAGGAAGTGGAGAAGGAAACAAGCAGGAAGTGACAGATCTTTCATCAACATTTTACAGCTGTGCCTGACATCAGCTTCTCTACTGGTGTTAACAAAAGCAAACCTCTTCACTTTCTGTGGACGCATTAATGGAAATAATGACCTCTGAGTCTGTTTGCACCTTCAATCTAAGCTTTTTATACGCACTTCATTAAAATGTGAACCTAGGGACGTCATTTCTCCCTGCTGACCACTGACCAGCCTCAGGCAGCCCATATACTGTACATCATGCTGTAATGCTATAGATACAAGAAAAAAGGTGCTTGCCAGCAGCTATATATCTCCTGAATGTCCGCTTTAATGAGGCCAGTGCTGAGGCAGAATTATCGTCTAACTCCATCTGGATTTATCGATCTAACAGCGTTAGTCAACCGCAAAAGATAAAGATAAACCACCACGATGGAGAAACAATCCCCAACCTGATCAAAGGGCAGCACACAGCTAATCGCTCATTCTTTCCTCTCCGGTGACTGCTTTCTTTGTTCTCTGCACTACAGTAGCTGCTTTGGGGAGGGGGGGGTTCCAAAGCAGTTTGAAGAGGGTTCATGGAAGTGGGGCGCAAAATTATATCAGCTAAAAGATGGAGGCTGGACTCGTTAGGCGGTCCTGGCGTTAATCATTCCAGACTAAATGGAAACCTGATGAGAGTGTGGCCCCTGAAAACCTGTTCCGAGATTGCTATTTTGATGCAAATGAAAGACGACACTGGGTCGACCTCTTTCGTGGCAAACATTAGCCAGGCCTCTTGTCTGGCTGGCAGGTTTCTCCGGCAGCACCTTGTGTGTCTCATCAAAGCACGGCCTTTTTCCTCGCAGCCTTTCACAACATGTGCAACCTGCTTCGATAATTGCACAGCGCCAACTTCTCGCCTGTGACAACGTGATGAAGGACAACAACGGACTCACTTGTTGTTATTTTCTTTAAAGCAGGCCCATCTACTTCAACCAGCTGCCTCACGCAACACCACACTTTCACCCAATACTTCCCAGGCACCTACAAGCCTCCCCACTCCCTGCGTCTCTGAAGGGCTAAGACGCCTAGGGGGCATCAAAATGCTGCTTTGAAGTGAAGCGATTAAAGAGGAAAGACCTGTCGAATTGGGATGATGGGGCTCTAAGGTTGAGAGAAGAGGAGGATCAGTGTGAGGGACAGGAAAGGCTGTGAATACCGAGCACTCGGGACTCGTGGGACACAATTAAGAGCAACACACACACACTCTCAGCAAGGATATCAGCTGCATAGCCTTCCAAGCCAAGGTAAGAGTTCATTACTACACACACAGAGGGGGGCTGTAAGACCTAGTTTGTTCCCCGACCCCCCCACCCACTCACACGCCCTGCAAGCTGTCAAACAGACACATTTTCATCCAAGTCAAGTCCTAAAGCCAGTGCAGAGTGAGGAATATTTAGCATTGACTGCTGGGAGCTTCAACCCAGACTGGGACGGCACAGAGAGGAAGTTTGCTCTGTCTTCCCTAAAGGATGTTTTTCACACAAAAACATGTCAGCGACACAGAAAACAACAAAACCGATTTGTAGTCAGTTAAAATTAGCACACAGAGAGAGGAGGCTTAAGAAAGTGATAGATCTGTGTAATTATTGTTTGCCTGTCTGTTGTGTGTGTGTGTTTTTGTGTGTGTGTGTGTGTGTGTGTGTATGTGTGTGTGTGTGTTTGTGTGTTTGTTAAAAAACGGATTATCCACTGGATGCATTTTATTGAAACTTTCAGAAAGTAATCGCTGGATGTAAATGTACAACTAATAACACAAAAATGGCTAGAACTCAATGGATATTCACATTTCCACGAACTTATGAAATCACACACAGTTCATTTTTAAAGGGGGTATTATTTATTTTCAGGGACATATTTCAAATCTATACCACAAATATGTTACCTGCAGTTGTTTTGAAAATAAATTTGACTTTGCGTCAAATCTAAACATCTAAACACCTTGAAATTGACATCTGTCTCTATAAGAACCTCCTACTGTTTCCAGCGCTTCCACTTCAGCACATCTTCACAACAATGCTTCAGGGGACGGGTGCTCTGTGGGGCGGAGCTCGGCTACAGACTGAGCTCCAGGAAGGAGTTTTATACCAGTAGGTGGTGCTTTGTACCAGCAAGGGTTTAGGCAGCTCCACGTGGCTACCACAGGAAATTAAAGGCTTTCTCAAACATGCATGAATGAGACAAAGCAACACTCTGGGTAGCAGACATGTATAAAGCTCAAAAAGTCAACTTTGAATAACACCTCTCCTTTGAATGTTTGACCAAAATTGGTAGAATGTCATCATTTCTCATCATGGTTCTAACAAATAATCTTTTTCTTATCAAAATGATCCTATACTGACCTGAATGGAATGGGTGGTATACATTCTTCCAGGGAATCCTGGGATTTTAATTATTAAGTTTTACTTCAACCTACTTCTTCTCATGCAGAGGGCCTCGATATTGGCCAAAATGTCTACGTATATTAGTGTATGTTGATTTGTCTTTTTTTTAATAAAGATTCTATTCTATTCTATTCTATTCTATTCTATTCTATTCTATTCTATTCTATTCTAATGATTTATCAAAAATTATGCCAGTGATGTAATAAAAAATAGCAGTTTTTGCAAGATTTGTATTAAAAACTATTTATATACTAACAAGTTAGAATGTGTCATATATTGTTTAAAATGTATGCAATAACTGAACCTTCCTTCAAGAATAGTTTTTCTTCAAAGTTAATTGTAAGTTCAGTTTATTATAACACTTTATGAGCGTTTCTGATCATTCTGCACAAAGGTAACAACTTGTAAATCAAATCGCACGTGGCTACACGAGACATTTGTCCGTGGAGATATGGGGCCACTGCTATCCTGGAAGTCAACCCAGCCACAAAAACACATGTTAAAAAAACATCTGGTAGCAATTTTAAGGCCCCATTTCAATTTTGCTAAAATACCACTGAGCAGGATGGTTGCTGAAATCAGATTCTGCTGTGAAGGAGACTGAAGTTGTGATTATTTTCACAAAGTACTTAGCAGAGAAAAATAAAAATGTCCTTCACCTAAAACATTAGCTGTAACGGGGACGTTTCACCTAATAGACCACCTCCTTGACCCTCATGTGAGACTAAAACCTTTGAAGCTATTTATATAGCTGACAATCCAGTACACACCTCAGTGCCATCGCACATCGTTCATAATAGGCAATAAAATAATCACATAATTATCCATAACTGCAGGACTAATTTATCCAGCAAAAAAAAATTGTTGATTTTAACAGTGCTTCAAAGAAAGAATAACAAGGCTTTAAAAAGCTGCAAGAACAGGGCAGCCATATTTAGCCCATAAACAGTAGATTGGGCATTTTTAAAAGTACTTTGGGAAAAAAAAACTGTTGAAATCTTTTGCTATTCATCTTGTTAAAAGTAAATTTACATCTGGAAGAACAGTTTGAACTGGCAAAAAGCATTAGTTTCATAAAATGGATGGATCATTACAAGATTTACAAGCTAACAATAGCAAGATAATTTATTTTCTCTGTTCTCCAAACTGAAATGATGCCAAAACACAAATGTTTGGACCAATTGTTATCTTGCACTAAGTGAGGATTTTACATGTGTGAACAGGAAGCACTGATGGATCTAAATGAACTGATTCCCTCTGCTTCCATTTGTCCTTATGTGGCAAAATGTTCTTATAAAACGGAGCACAAACCACCCACTTACGCTTAAACTAATAAAACAAGCACGGAGAGCTAAAAATTTATAGAACCCCGAATAGGTTTTTCTGTTTTTGTTCAACACGAACAGATGTGGACTTCCAGCAGCAAAACAGTAATTCTGTTCTACTGATGCCCTCACATGAAACTCCTTTACTAGAACCATAAGCAGAACCACAAGATGAATATTCTAACAGGACAAGAGAAGTTTCCTCTGCAGAAAGGTGTCTGTCTCTGTGGGTTTTACCTGCCGGCTGCACAGGAGCAGCAGGCCAGCTGTCCCACTGGGGTTACAGCAGCCAGAAGCCTAACATCTGGGTTGTTTCCTCACCACAGAGACTCCACACTCCTCCTCATAAAACCTGCACATTTTCTAAGGAGGCCCAGAGAAACAACCATAGGTGTCGGTCCGATTGCTTTCTTTAACAAGCAGCAGGTAACAGGTTGTGACACAAAGTCTCAGGAACGACGAAGCAGTGAAGCAGCGTTGTGCTGTCAGACGTGGCTGCACTAATGGCCGAGCAACTCTAAAAAAATGTGTTACAGCGAGAGTGGGAGAAATAAAATGGGTACATCACGTGTGCAGCTTGTAAAAGGATGTGAAGCAGAGGAAAGATGAAATCTGGGCACAGGAAAAAGTCTTAACCACACAAGCATGAACTCTGCGAACTCCCAAGACCTCAGGATACATTTCTATCCTCAACATTAAGCTCCAACTTCCAAACTGGACAAAGAGTTGAAAGATTTTTCTTGAGGAGATATCCTGCTTTTGGTTAGTTCAGAGCGCAAGCCAGGAGGAAGCAGGAATTTAGAGGGGTGGGGGGTGAGGGGTGTCAGGGAGTGGGTTAATCTGGTGAAAATGCAAGGAGTGCTTTAAGAAACATTTGTTCAAACAACCGAGAGTGCCATAAGCACGGAGAAGTCAGGAGGAATCGAGGCTTTGCTCAACGCAGAAAGAACTCAGAGAAATAAGATTTAATCTGAGTGGCTTAGAACATATTAGCTCGATGTAAACAATCAGTGTTGGATGTGAGAAAGTTCTTGTCTGCTGCCTGGATTAAAAGAAAAACATCAACAAAAAAACAATACATAAAACATTAGAGGTTAAATTGGAGTTTTGCCAGATGGGGTGCTTGGTTGTTTGTGTGCACAGCTTGCAAAACGTGACATCATCTGCCAAACTAAATAAAACACGAAGACAGCTGACTGTGTGCAAAGTTATTAAAAATAACTTTCTGTGAGAGCACCCTTGTGTTTAGCTCTACCCACTTTCAGATAATAGATAATAGTCATTTTTGTAGTTGCAAAGGTTAATTATGAGTGTCGGTCATCTTGAATCTAGTTAACCCCAAATGTTAATCAGTTGTAGATGTGCATTCAATGATTACTTTGAGAGTTTCAATAAAATATATACACTGGTTCATGAGATATTTTGCCTTTTTTCACCAATTTCTACATATGAACAGCAAAACTTAAGATAAAAATACATTTTAAACAATAAAATAAAAAATAGCTAAGAATAAGACAGAAAACAACAACATTACTAAAATAAACATAGCTTTCAGTTTCTACAGTGGAAGAGAAAGAAAGAGAGAATAATCTGTTCCTCCTAGATGATGCTAGGGTTTGGTCCCAGTAGCTCAGCTCTCTAATTTACTTTGATTTTGTGCTCAAACCATCAATATTTTAATTTTACAAAGACAAGGTGGCTTTCTTTCAGGTCTGTTTAGATATGAAGTCACTGTTGAGTCTGAAAATTGCAACTGAGGCATCGCGATCATCAGTGGTTTTGTCACAATGACCCAGGGGAAACTACTTGGAGGCAGAACTTCTATCAGTGATTTGATAAGATGTTATCTGTGAAGATAATGTCTGTTTTATGTAATCCTATGTTCTTCATTTGCCTTAGAAATAACTAGAAAAACATAAAACTTATTAAGCTGCTCTGAAAGAGAGAGAGAGAGAGAGAGAGAGAGAGAGAGAGAGAGAGAGAGATCCAGATGACCAGATTTTTCAGATGTTTTTATCCAAAAACCGTCTTTTCAAGTTGTTTCCAACAAAAAGACAAATGATGTGGTCACATTGAACCATTTAGAGAATGATGTAATGACCACACAGCTGAAACAGTCTTGTTAAAATAAAATTGGCCTCCCCATCTGTCCCGTAGGTGACGGCAAAGCAAACACAGACCCTCTGAGGGGCTCATCATGTTCCTGAACATCGTGTTGTGAAGATAAAACCAACCCTCTAAAGGGAAATCTTTCTTTAAAACTCTTCTTTGTTTAACCTAAAAAGGTCAGAAGAATAATATTTACTATATTACATGTGGTTCCATTAAAAGAAGTTAAATAGGAAATTGACAGATATAAATAAAAATGGTTACTGCCGGTTTAAAATAAAACAGCGGGTTAAACTGGATATGTGTTGTCAAAGACTTGTTGTCATAGAAACAAAAAAAAAACCACACTTTTTGATGAAATGCTGTCAAGGCAATCACACTCCAGCACCCAGAGATTTCCTGCCAAAAAAAGTGCTATGTAGACACACAGCTGTATTTTCCCTGCTTACCTTTACGTCCAGCCGTCACTCAGCTGTCTGTCTGCAGATTCACTGTCAGTGGGTCTAAGAAAAGATGGTCTGAAGGGCCACAGAGGTGTGAATATGTTTTATAGGTTTTAGACTTCAGCTCAGTCTGGATAACACATCATATACTGCTGTTAAACATTATTTATGGTAAATGGTACTGAACTTATAGAGCGCTTTTCAAGTCCCTCCGGACCCCAAAGCACTTTACACTAACAGACATTCACCCATTCACACTCACATTCACACACTGATGATGGCAAACTACACTGTAGCCACAGCTGCCCTGGGGCACACTGACAGAAGCGAGGCTGCCATGCATCGGCGCCACCGGACCCTCTGACCACCATCAGTAGGCAAGGTGGGTGAAGTGTCTTGCCCAAGGACACAACGACTAGAGACGACTGGACGGGGGATCAAATCAGCAACCTTCCGGTTCCAGGACGACTCCCCTAACCACTCTGCCACAGACGCCCAAATTTAAATGCAGATTGTTTCAGAAGTCCTTAAGACTGACTGAGTATGTGAAGGAAGTTTAGGTGTCGTGTTTAGGCCTGTCGTGATGAGTTATAAATCAATTAATCACACAATAAATTAAAATTAGGTAGATCATTTTGTTTTCTTTGTGTTTCCCTTTTTTTTCTACTCTTATGCGTAGGAAGAAGTGAATTCTTGCATCAGGCATTTGCCAGACTTACGATCTTATAAGCTCTGTGGCAAGAGAGCTCCGTTACCAGACATTTAGCTAAAGGATCATCTTTAGTTTTCTGACACCTTCTTTTGCTTGTTGACACCACAGGACACTTTGCCAAACATTTGGTTCGCCCAGAGTGGCCCTTTTTTGTAAACGCTACATAAATTTCATAAATTTACGTAAACCTGGTAAGCAGGTGACCACAATTATCTTATGAAGCCAGAGGAAGACACATAAAGAGTAAATTGTAACGGCTCTCATAGAGGAGGTGGGAAGCGATTTTACAGCTTCAGTAGCTACCGTTGTTTGTTTGTTTCACAAACTCCGCTCCCAGTCCGTCCATAGCTTTATGTAAATTTTGTAAACTTCTGTAAATTTTGTAAACAGCACGAGGGTGACCGTTGTTATTTTATGAAGCCAAAAGAAGACACAGAATAAATTGCCCTGGCATGGATAGACGAGGTGGGAAGCGATTTTACAGTTTTAGCAGCTGTTTTTGTGTGTTTTCCCAATCACCGGTGCAGATGAGTTCATAACTGTTTTTTACATATAGAAATTTCAGAGACTTCTGTAAACTTCGTAAGTGTGTGGGTGGGCAGGTATTTTCCACCTGTAGCAACTAACTGGTACATATGGGAACCTAAGTCTTGTCTCTATGGGGGGAAATGCCATTAGTGGGTTGGGGATTAGGTTTAGGGCTAAGGTGTGTGAATTAAGTTTAGGTTAGATTTAGGGTCAGGTATGTACCTGTCAGGTTAGGTTGAGGGTAAGGGGTCAGGGTTATGCTACAGAAATTAATTGAAGTCAGTGCAATGTCCTCATAAATACGGCTGTATCGGATCATGCATGCAGTGGGGGTGGGGTATCATTATATTAGTTTAAATGGTGTTCAAACAATATTATAGTTTTGTGCAATAATTTCTGAGACAATTCATCATCCAGCAAACCTTATCGTGACGTGCCGAGTTGCGTTTGGGAGCAGGAATTTCTGCATTTCTCAGCCAAAGTGTTACATGTACGCAAAGTGAAATGTATCAGAATAGAAAAGCACATGTATAACCCCGCCCCCACCCCCCCTCCAAATATCACTAGTGAAGAGAACTTAATCAAAAGCAAATATTTAAAGCCCAAAATAAAACTCTCACTAAACAGGAACGACAGAATTGTGGGAATCAAGAGGCTAAGGTTAACTGGTCACACTGAAACTCTTCCTCCCTGAGAATATTGTGCCTCCAGTCCTGAGCTGTGGGAAAGGGAGTTTATGCAATTACATCACGTTGATTTATGGAAGCGAGAGGAAAAGATGGGGAGAGGATGAAAACCGAGCTGCTTGGAGAGGCTCCAAAACGAAGTCCCTGAAGGAACACAAGTCAATAGATTTCAGACCACAAAACATGATGGATCTGAGGCAATCGTATGGTCAGAGAAACATGGGTAATATAGTGAGGTCAAACTTATTTAGGATGATGGGCTGTAGGATTCTTTACTACAATAACAGCTATGCTTGCAGTGCAATGGAGCTCCTGCAGATGACGAGCTCTGAGAAGTAATAACCCTTCTGACTTACTTTCAATTGTCTCAAGTGAGAGAAGTGATTGAAGTGATCTTGCTGTAGCAGATGCTGCTGATGCTGACATGTATACTAATTGGAGAGGTGATGAAATTGTAAGTAATGCCCCAAAGTTTGCACTGCAGCTTTAATGAAGATCCATTTCCCCATCAGCTCCACCTCAAAGTCATGAAGAAACAGTCTATCTAGTTCCCTGATTCTAAAATAGGACTACAGGGTGACCAAAGCTGTGTGAATATCACCCTCTACCATGATGTAAACTCTGCCTGCCTGTGTGAGTGTTAATTTGTCACTGTTAGCAAAATATCTCATGAACTATTTGATGGATTTTAATGAAACTCAAAAATTAACCATCAGAGGTGAATCTACAACTAATTTACATTTAGAGGCAACCTGATTCAAGATGGCCATCACATCAACCTAAGCAAACCTCTAAATAAAAATAACTCAATCAGGTTTACAAATGCTGAGCTAAAATTTGGTGTGGTAGTAGAGTTATTTCCATCATACGGTCAGAGTGCCAACAGAGTGTGTAAAATCTTTGTTTAAAACATTGGCAATAACGGTTGGAGTCGACCCAGTTTGTCTGTTAGCAACATGTCTCATCAACAGATGAAATGATATTAATGAAATATTCAGAAATTGATCATTGGATGTTAATATTAGAGTAGCATAAAAATGGAGTCAACCCAATTCAAGATGGTCTCCTCAGCTAATTGACCTTAGTAACAAAACAAAAAATGCTCTGATTTAATTATTTTACAGAAATCAAGCTAAATGGTGATGTGGTAGCTGAGATGAGTCCATTCTGTTTAATACCTCATGCCATCACACATAATGTGGTTATTAATTTTCAAATAAGATGATCTCAGTTTAAAACCTTGGTATATAAAAGCAGTGGATTACATGCATTCCTCTAGCCTGGTAAAACTCTTGTCCTTAACTTTGCTTCGTATGAGGGTCTGGACTCTTGGCTATAGAGAAGCGATTCTTGCAGGAGGCGTGGCCTCTGCTGAAGTTTAAAACAAGTGGATCGGTTGGCTGTGACATATGTTGCTGTGAAGGAGGCTAAGCTAAGAAGCTAACCGGAAATCACGTGAGCTGTAAAAAACCCTACTGAGAGGAGAAAAGTACCGAATCGAACGAGATGACTGGAAATGAGAGCTGCTGCTTTGTCAGACAAATTTAATTTAATTTGGAAGCCTTGTCAACACGAACTGGCTTCATTCACTTCCTCCACTGCCGTATGCTAAACTAACTAGCAGACACCGCACAGAAAATCGACGTTGTTCAAAACTCTGCCTTCTGTTTTCTGATTGGCCCAGGTAAAATAAACTACAAGCAGACACTGCACAGAAAATTGATATCGTTCAAAGCCCCTCCTTCTGTTTGCTGATTGGCCCAGGTAAAATAAACTACAAGCAGACACTGCGCAGAAAATTGATGTTCTGTTCTCTGATTGGCCCGAATGAAATGATCCCAAAGAAATCCTTGTCTGTGGGAGAAATCCCAGACATAGCAGTGAAGGGAAACTAGAATTGAAAGGAACTGCATAGGAAGGCAAGGGCCAGGCTACAATTCCTCTAAAGAATGCAACTAATTTATTTTTATAATAAAATAAGTTAGGTCCAAGCCTTTTAGATAGTAAAAAAAATTATTTAAAAGCTACAACCAATCCAGTACTCATTACATTTCTGAAGATATAAACAAAAGAGAAAAGGACTACAAATTATATCTGGTATCATGAGAAGAAGAGTTTCTGTCAGGGATATTACAGCTTTTTCCTAGCTTGGAAATCTCCGGCTGTCAGCGATCATTCGAGCTTCTTGGAAGAACAACAGACCCGTGGTTCGGGCCAAAAGCAACAGAGTAAGTCCACAGAAAAGAAG
Source organism: Austrofundulus limnaeus (assembly GCF_001266775.1). Taxonomy (NCBI): domain Eukaryota; kingdom Metazoa; phylum Chordata; class Actinopteri; order Cyprinodontiformes; family Rivulidae; genus Austrofundulus; species Austrofundulus limnaeus. The sequence continues at coordinate 1,230,507 of NW_013952557.1, read as the reverse complement.
GGAGCAGGCCAAATACTTGAAATGGGTGTTTTAAAAGCTTGCAGCGTCAGACTGTGGTCGCTCTTGACGTGGAGAATGTATGGAAGTTTAACAAGATATGTTTTGGGGGTCTGAAAAAGGGCATACATATGTTTCTCATTTTTCATTTGGGAAAAAAAAAGAAGTCTTATTATTTTCAGACTGCCTGCAAAAGATAAGAAAAAGTGATTTTCATAATTGCTCCAAACACTGGCTTCCTCCGCCTACATTGTTCCTTTACTGCATGAGATTATGTCCAATTACTGACTAAATGTGAAGTTTATTAACAAAAGTTACATTTTATTTTGACATGTAATTATAACAGTAGCTTGGAGCCATGAGTGCAAGAGGTGGATGATTGATTAATGTGTTGTGAGGCCAAAACAACCTCTGCTCAGTCAGGAGTGAGAAACAAAAATTACTTTGGCGTCAACACTGGAGCTGAAACATTTCATATGGGATCCCCTCCTGCCAAGTTTTATCTGGAAACATAATCTGGACCTGCTAATCCCAGGTGTACAGTTTTGGAGAATCGCCTGAGTTGTCTGTTTTGTTGTCAAACACCCCTGAGCATCGCAGCCAGGTGGTCAGGATCACGCTGGACGACTTCGATGCCCACAAGGTGAGACATCAGCAAGAAAAAAAAAATCACCTGATGGTGCTGAAATTACTCATTCAGAGTGACTGCTTATTTTACCCACTGTTTTCCCTTTTTACTCACCAATCTCTGCCAAACACACACAAGAGTTATCTCTGCTTCTTACAGCATGGAAAATTGGACCCAATTACATTTTCATTACTTATCAAACTCCTTTAATAAACATCAAATGGTTACGTTTCCTATGCAGTGGATTTTCTTTTCCCTGTAAGCTTCAAAGGAAAGGAGGACACAGCAATTTCCAGATTGGGGGAAAAAAAGGAATTAGACTTTACTGTTTGCTGGTGATTACCCTTATTATTACCACCAGTGAAGAAAATAACTCTTCAACCCAAAAAGACTGATCTATTTTTGCTGTTCTCTTTATGGAAAATTAAAGTTTCCTAGGAGTACCTTGAGGAAATTTCCAGGCCGACTGTGTGTATAAAATGCAGTGCATTCCTTCCACACTAATGACACGGTTTGCTTGTGGCTGCAACACTCCAGCTGGCTCTGACCGACTGTTTGCCCAAAGGACTGAGTCCGCGTTTTAGTGCAGTGACCCACAAATGCCGTCTCCAGTGCAGCACTTTTAAAACACAAGAAGGTTAAAAATTTCATAAGCCACCATTAAAAAAAAAAACTTGAAGCATTGGGGCCCACTCTGGCTTGGCTGTCTAATTGTTTTCTCTTAAAAGGAGTGAGGGGAACTTACTAGAACATTTACAACCCCGCAGTTGTGGAAGAGGCGAAAGTCTATTAATAAATCCGACTTTTCTGACAAAAAAAAAATACATTTAAAAGCGTGTTTGTCCTTTAACCGTGACTGAAATCACTGGAGGATTTGTTTCTGGAGCAACCTCAGTTGGCTTTCTTTGGAACACTGCAGGCAGCTGTTCAGAACCAGAACTTAGCCAAGGGTTGAGATTGTAATTCATTATTGGGGAGCTTTAATAGATGGGGGGAAAAAATAAAACAAATAAAAAATAAAAACAATGAAATGCCCTTTTGGGGAATTGAACTGTGTTCTCCCACATATCTGACAGTTACTAACCACTATGTGTACAAGGAATGGCCCAAGTGAGAGCTTACTTTAAGCTATTTATTCATGTTCCACCGCTTCAGTCCTCAGGCAGCCTCTTGTGTATGTCTGTGTTGCCTAAAACAGGTGTAAATGGACAAAACCACCTGAAGAAATGTATTGTTCATTTATGTACTGATTTTAAAAGCACACTATGTTCGCACTAAGGCATTATGTGTATGTAATTTATGCTAAGCGTACAGCACATCATGGAAATTTATACCC
>NW_013952557.1:1207084-1227546 GCF_001266775.1 Austrofundulus limnaeus | reverse complement strand
ATATATATATATATATATGTATATGAAAATAGATTTAGCTGTGCGTTACAATCTGTTCATGTGTTTGCACAGTTTAAGCAACACTGTAACATCTGTTGACATTAAAGGAACAGTGAAAGGATGCGGGTTGTGGGATCAGTCACATCACGCTTTAATCCCATTTTTCAGAGTAAATATAAACTCGTTCTTTGTGCTTTTTTTTATCTAAAACACAAAAATATCAGCTGCTTGCAGGAACTCAGGAATTTTCCCTTTTATTCCTATCCAGCATCATCTAAATTCATTGGTACGTCTGAGCAAATTCATAAAGTCCAGTGAGTTTTTCTAGGTCTTAAAATCTTATGGAAATTCTTAAAATTCTGTTCAAGTTGATTCTATCCTTATTAGAGACTTTAACTCCAAATGGAGCTCCTCAAGTGAGAATTAGCTGCAGAAAGCTTCAAGTGATTTTTCGTTTTGTAGCAGACAATAAAACGCCCGACAGCAAACGATTCAGGAGAAATATTCTTCAAACGCTGAATGACAGTGAGTTAATGAAACCCTACAGATAAGATCACACGGGGATAATGTTTGCGGTCGATCTCATTTGAGATGTGCTCACGTCTCGCACACAACACAATGGCGCTCAAACACCAGCACTGAAAATGATCGAAGCACAAATTTATTCTAAAACTTGATGAAAGTGACAGAGAATCATAGATGATTTTAAAAAATAGATTTAAATTTGTCATCTGGTAGCAGATCGCTCACTCCTGGGATCATGCTGTCAAATAATCAAAAGGTTACTTTTAAATGCTTCAAATTTTAATTAATGGGTTCTCTAAAAGGTATAGATCCCTAAGGGATACTAACAGCTGCCTATATCTCACTACACTTGTGACTAAATCCTCCATTCAATGTGACATTTTATTTTCACATTGGGCCTGAATTTGTTGCATTTAATTTTTGTCAACGCATCCCATTATTTTACCCAATTTAAATGTATACTATATTGCCAAAAGTATTTGCTCACCCATCCAAATGACTGTGCACCAGTGCACAAAACAAGGTCCATAAAGACATGGATGGCAGAGTCAGGTGTGGATGAACTTGACTGGCCGAGACTTCTGGCAGAGACTGAGAGCCAGGTCTTCTGTCCAACATCGTATGTGACCTCACAAATGTGCTTCTGGAAGAATGGTCAAAAATCCCCATAAACACACTCCTAAACCTTGTGGACAGCCTTCCCAGAAGAGTTGAAGCTGTTCTAGCAGCAAAGGGTGGACCAACGACATATTGATGGATTGGGAATGGGATGTCACTGCTCATATGTGAGTCATGGCAGGTGAGCGAATACTTTTGGCAATATAGTGTATAAATGTCAGACTACTTTTAGAAACTTATTTTGGTATTATTTTTTATTTTTAAATTTAAAAAAAAAACAGTTCAGTCTAGGCAGCACATTGGCTCAATTAGTAGAGCCTCTCAGAAAGAAGGTTGCCAGATTGAATCCTGGCCAAGGATCTACCGGTATCTGGGTAGAGTTTGCATCTTCTCTCTGTGCATGTGTGGGTTTTCTCCGGGTACTCTGGTTTCCCCACACAGACCAAAAACATGACTGTTAGGCTAATTGGCAACTATAAATTGTCCCTAGGTGTGAGTGAGAGAGTGAATGGTTTGTCTCTATGTGTCCCTGTGATGGACTTGGACCTGTCCAGGGTGTACCCCGCCCCTAGCACTGTGACTGCTGTATATGGGAACCAGTGACCCCCATGACCCTGAAAGGAAGAAGCGGGTATAGCTAATGGATGGATGGATAGTCCAGTCTAACTCCAATCTAGTGCCTTATATTTGCTTTAGTATGATTTATGATTTTTCATCTATCCATTTTCTTTACCCATTTTTTTTTCTTTCCGGGTCCCAAGGATCACTAGTATTTATCTTTAGAAGTCACTGTGTGAGAAGCAGGCACACTGTGGACAGGTCGTAAGTCCACCACAGAGCATTTTGATCTTCAACTATTGATATTTATTTAAAGTAGTTTGATCTAAATTAAGCAGCTGCTCAAGTCTGAAAGAGGGCAACAGGTTGACTCAAACATCTCTGACCCTCAGTGGGTATAATTTTGCACTAGTTCAAAATTATGGCTCTAATGTATGCTATACCCACATCGCAAAAAAAAAAAAAATGTTTCAGCACCAGGCCAGCTGCAAAGCCAAGAGCAGTGCTGATGTGTTGTTCCCAGCAATGTCCAACTCATGGCTTTTAAACAGGTAGGTGAAAAATACACCTTTCTGAGAGTAAATTATTTCTGCCAGCTGAGAGGCAAATTTCATTTTCTCATGTCTCCCAACAACAAAAGCTGCTGAACCCATTACAGGCTGGGGCGTGTGCATCACACACATTAAATGAGGGGTTCTCTAGCAATGGAAGAAAAAAAAAGAGAAAAAGCAATTTTCTCATTGAGCAGAAAGATACTCCATTTAGTTCCAGGTTCTCTACGGACCACTGCTGACATAGAGGGGGCTGGTGCTGGGGGGAAGTGAGTGTAGTAGAGTGATGACCCCCCCATCCCACACTATATGCTGCTCTGGAGCCATCGGTGGGAACGTGCTCGGCAAGGTGGATGAGAGAAGTACCCATGGGGTGGAGAAGAAAAGGAAGGGGACAGGAGGAAGAAGAAATAACAGATAAGATGATAGAGGGAAGGTAAAAAAAAAAAAGAAGCCCCGGAGTGTTTATAGAATGAATCAGGGATGTAAAACGACTGGAAGAAACACAGAGCCACTTCATTCTACAGGCACGCCAGGAAGAAAGAGCAAAAGTGTGAATATAGAGACAAATCGGAGGCGTCCAACTGTGTGGAACCACACTGACTGATTAATCTCAGGTCTTTAATGAGTGATGCTCTGCCAAGCCAGGTGGCATTAAGTCAGTCACCTCATTTCATTTAGCAGAAACTGCGACAATTCACACATTTCTGTCCTTGCCAGGGGCTTGGATGACACAGGAACGTTGAAGCCTTTAGGCACATGCAAGGACTAAAAGCAATGTGTGACCGAAGCCACAATTAAAATCACACTTTTTCTGTGTGTAAGTGGGAAAAAAAACATACATTCCTGCTGCTGCAACCTTTACTCCATGCATAAATTCTCTTGTAGGTTAACAAAGCCTGTTGTTCAGTTGTGTTTACCCTGAATCCATCACCAAGCTGAAAAAATAAACAAAAACTATTTCCATTTCCCAATATTCATGTGACTCAAGCCGAGACGAGAGAACAGCTTCAGGTGGAGTTTAGTCATCCGTGTTGGCAGCTGCTCCAAACACATCAATACTACTGTTTCTTTTTTTCCTTATATGTTTTTTTTTCTTCTTTGACAAGGCAACTGTTTCCCCACAAGGTGAACAAACAGATTTCTGTTTCCAGTTTTTGCGCTCCTCTCTTTCTTTACCAACTTCCTTTCATTTGATTCGAGGGTGGAAATGATGTTTGAGGGGAAATTACGAGCAGAAAGTGAGGATTCAGCAGCTCATCAGCACAGAAGCCTATGTCAGTCTGCTCAAATGGACTGATTTGATGCTCCTGAGAGAGATGGATGAATGGCAGGAAGCTCCACTTGGAGCACCCTCACCTGGACACTGATGTGTGTTAATGGGTCCCTTGGAGACCATCTCCTCGGGGCAAAAAGTGATCAGAATGGGATCCCTGTTTCAATGATTGAGTTCAAACTTTTTATTTTTTTATTTTTTTACTTTCACTCTGCACTTTTCTGCTGATGTGAGCTGCAAACTTCTCAGCATGACAGTTTAACCCTGACCTGACTGGACTTTTGGGAACTTGTGCTCAGAGTGTCCTCCTTTTTCCAATTGGAGCCACTGAATCCATTATTATCGGTCCAGTGGAGACCTGACAGGACGCAGGCAAGACTGGAGTATTTTTTAAAGATGATGCATCCCTTCTGATTAACGCAATCTGACAGTGAATTCCTGCCCTACAGCAAAAGGTAGTTCTCTGTCAGAGACTGACGTCCATCTGGTTCCATCTCAGCGGAGGAGACACGCTCCACGGTCTGAGCCCACCCCTCCTCCTCGTGGGAAGGGTGCCCGACAGCTTGGAGTCTATCAGGGATGTATAGGCTATATTCTTTAAAAAAATAATTTAGTCTTCATACAGCATTAAACTATTAAACCAGATGATGGACATTTTTGTGCACAAGGAACAAAAAAAATGCTATAGTGACCTGATTTGAGCTTGCAGCTTAATAAACAAATAAGAAAAGGCTTTTTTTTTTCAAGCACAAATTTATTTATTTTGAAATACTCTTTTGTTTTTGTTTCAGTGGGGGGAGAAAACGCAACTTGCTCCAAAGTGTTCAGGAGCTCACTGCGCACAAACAACCCTGAAACACAAACTCGCGCTTTGGTCCAAATAATGAGTCCATTCAACGTTTCAAACCCGAAAACAACAAAAGTATTTCACCTCTAATGCTCCATCCTTCATATCTGCACACGGTGTTTAACTTAGAGACACTTCTCCAAAAGCAGAGTCGTTTCTTACCTCACCACCCGAAACCTCTTGTCTGTCTGTGATCAGCTCCTCTCGTTTTCCTCTGAGGAAAAATGTCTCTAAAGCAGATTTTTGCCGGAGCCTGGTGCGTTCAGGTTCAGGTAAAATAAAGCGCTTAGCTGGGATGTTCACCGGACTGAATCAAATCCATCCACCGCTCCGGGCTCTGCGGTCCCGGTTCAGACGAGCCTGCAGTGTTTGAAGTGGGGGAGGCTGGTGAGCAAACAGTTTGGTGAACTCAGAAAGAGAGAGGCTCGTCCTGCAGCCTGCTCTGCTCCGGAGGGCGGAGACTCTCCCGCGACAAAAACACGCCTCTGGTTTCAACCTCTGGTGCTGATTTTAGCAGAACTTTCACTCAGATATAGTCCAGCGGTACGTTTATTAATAGTCACATCTTTGTTTTTGTCTTTAAAAACATATCATGCTTTGAAATTCTTCTTTTTTCCACATTTAAGTCGTTGAGTAGGGGGTTAGGACACTAGAAAGCAGAAGTGCAATGCTTTGTAACTCCACAAGCCCCTCTTTCACCTCTGTCTTGAGGCGTGTCTCAGAACAACTCGTTTTGAGGCTGTCTCTTTAAATGCAAATGAATTGCTCTATAGCAGCGCAGAAACATTTTATTTGGAAATTGTTTAAAATACGTCAACAGCCTTACATAGATTCTGTCGCAAATTCTGCGTTGTAATAGTTCAGAAAACGTCATGGAAAAAATAAGGCAAACTGATCAAAAAATATGACTCAAAAAAGAGTAGAAAGATATCTAGGGAGACCGGGGACAGTTGCAACACATTTTGCATTTGCCTCAGTTACTCAGAGATGGTTTGAATTAGACAAACCAAATTTTAATACAATAAACTTACATCGGTCTGTTAATAGTCAAAACCATTTATAGATGATTAAAGCATGTACATTCTTCACAATTTGTATTTGAAAATGAAAAGTCAGATGTTGCAACTGACCCCTGGGCCAGGGACAGTTGCACCATTGTTTGGGGGTGGTTGCAACCTGTTATTAATACATTTCACTGTAAATAAAAGTTTTATTATTTTTATATTTATGTTATCGCTTAATTAATAAAAACTGCAAGTTATAATGATATTACAGTGTTCTTTATTTATTCTTTTTTGATCAAATGACGAATATAGATTTGCCTTGATGAGTAGACCTTATATAAAGATGGCAAAGACTCTAATTGATATAAAATATAGTTGGCTTTTAGAGATAAGGATAATAGAACAATTTGGGAGGCTATTAACTTTGGTTTTGTCTATTGTCACTGTACACCTACATTATGCAAAATTTACAATGAAAAAAACTGGGATTTTAAAACCATTGTTGAAAACAACAACTGCAGAAAATACGTCTTAAACACTTTTATGTTTTAAACTATAAAATTGTCATGAATACCCAATACCCTTTTAAGTGTAAACTTAATTTCAACATCTTAATATCATCTGTATGTGCTGTTTTTATATGGACTTATCGTATGGGGACTGCCCCCCACATGTCAGCCATGATAAAACCTTGTGTGTTAGCTAAATAAGCTGATCTGTATACGTTAGCTATATTAGTTAAAAGTCAACATATCACTTGTTTAAACCATATAAGTTTGAGCTGGATCACAAAAACAGTGACAACAGTATAACAAAAATAAAGCTGGGCAAAAAACTACTTTGGTAACTCAAAAACATGTTTTTTTTTAAATAAATCCTGGAGCAGTTTTTGAATCTGCTTACTTTTTCTTTGCAAGGTGGGGCATCTGAGCATGTACAGTGTGAGTGTCATCACTCTAGTTTGTTTCTGTTGGGAGAAAAAGGACGTGTTGCAACCGTCCCTTGTTGATACTGTCCCCGGTCTCCCTACACAGCACCGGGAGAGACTAAATTAAACTTTGCTGCACTTCTAAAGACTCCAAGTTCACAATTGAAGGGCCAAAATGTGGATTTTGCATCCCCTTTAGCATTCACTCAGAACATTTATAAAATATATGTTTTTGATTAAAACACAAAAGCATGATTTTAAAGGTTTTAGGGGCCACAGTCCATATAAATCCAGTCTAGAGTAATGTAGCCAAATGGTGGATCGCAGCCCAGATCTGAAACCAAATGAATTCTTATCTGAACACAGATCTGTTATTAAATTTCACCCAGGCATCCATTTCCTTTACCCACTTCTCCTGGGTTGCAGGACAGCTGGTGTTTATCTCCAGCAATCACTGTGCTAGAGGTGGAGGGCACCAAAGGACAGGTCCAAGTCGTTCACGGAGACAAACAACCATTCACTCTCTCACTCCCACCTATAGGGGCAAATTAGAGAAACTAATTAACCCACCGTGTTTTTGGTCTGTGGGAGGAAACCCACTTGTGAACGAGGAGAACATGTAAAGTCCAGAAAGGTCCCAGAGCATGAGGTGTTTCTGTGACCTTCTGACTGGGGGGGGGGGNTCTAACCACTGCGTTAATTTTTAATAGAAATTTTCTTTCACTTGTTTAAATTTACAGAAATTATCTTAAACAGCAGCTTTTTAACCTAAGTAAATATAATTAACATGGCTGTCTTCAAAAGAAAAAAAAGTATTTTTCTTCAGACTGGATGGACCTTTATGTGTTCGTCTACCACAAAAACAAGCGTTAAAATCTGCAGTGCAAAGCGTGACTTCCAAATTAAACAAACAAAAAAAATATTTAAGCAATCATTAAAATCTGACCTGAAGGTACAGAAAATAAATTACCTTTATATCTAGTTTGACAGATCCACTTATTGATTGCAGCAACAAAACACAGTAATATGAATAGAATATTTTTAAATGGTAGTCATGCTGAATATTTACCAGAAAAATCCTTAAAACTCAAGTGTGTTCACGCATGAAGGAAGTGTTCTGATATTACTGTGATGCAGCCACATTCTAGTAGGTTTTGTGGGTCCCAGAAAGCATAATGAGGTTATCATTTATTGTGAGAGGATTTAACCAGTATCAAAGAAAATAACAGCGTTTATTAATGTTGTTTAATATTCTCAGCTAATTGAATTTGGAAGGTCGTGACAATGTTTCATGCAACTAAAAATGATGAAAGTGATTATGTATTGATCGACTCCACGGTAAGGAAAAAATAAAAGAGTTCCTTTGAAGATCAAGGAATGCACTAATAAACCTACATAGTGTGCGGTGCCGAGGGGTTAGTGCAGCGTTTCATCTGCAGAGTGCCAAATATCAGGAGACTTGTGTACCAATATCTGTTCCAGTCCTTGAAGCAAATAAATAAATGAGCAAACACTTGTTGTGAAAACCAGAGCCTGTAGGTACATTAAAGCACCACATCGTTCAAACAGAAAGTCACGATGAATGACTCTTTTCAGGAAATACTTTCTGAGTTCATTAGATTTGTCGACTCAAAGCAAGGAGGATTCAGATTAAAAACCTAACTCCACCCTTACTGTTTGGAATTAGCATACGTGGACTTTCTTTAGTTTCCTCCCACGGACTAAAAACATCCATGTAAGTTTAACGTTGTGACAGAGTGGGAACAGTTATTTGTCTCAATGTGATTCTTTGATAAACTGGCAACCTCTTTAGAGTGTACCCCAATTTTTGACCACTGATGACTAAATGGAAAGGTTCCCCTCTGACCCTGCATGGAAAAGCTGATAAAAATGGATGAATGGACATTTTAACCATGAGGATAAAAGGTTAGCACTGCCTTTTTTCCAGCAAAAAGCTCACAGATTTGACTCCCAGCTGAGGCCTTTCTGCATGCAGTTTGAATGTTTTCTCTGTTATTGTGCAGGTTTTCTATTGGTTCATTGGTTTTCTCCCACAATACAAAAAGTTCACTTTATGTAAAGTTAGATCATCACCATAGGTGTAAGAGTCAGCTTGGATGGATGGATGGATGGATGGATGGATGGATGGATGGATGGATGGATGGATGGATGGATGGATGGATGGATGGATGGATGATGGATTTTTATAACAACAGAAAGTGTTGTGCACTGTACGCTGGAACAGTTCAGGCAGTCAAACTAAGAAGTGATGGGGAGTGGAGGCACAGAGGTTAGAGAAGAGGAGCCTGGGATTGGAAGGTCACCTGAACCGACCAGCTCCACTTTGGGCCCTTGAGCAAGGCCCTTAACTTCTCAGCTGCTCCCTGTGCCTTAAAAATGGCAGCCCACTGCTCCACATGTGTGATGGGTAAAACACAGAGAATTAATTTCCCCACCAGGGGATCAATAAAGTATACTACTACTAATAATTACGGACATTTGTGTAAACAGTGTTTAACTTATCTCTAGTGATGTATAGAAAAACAAACACTTTAACTGACTTCAATAAAGCTCACATAGTTCAAGCTGTTGTTTCCTTCCCTGATCTCCCACTTTACTGCAAACACTTTAAACATTTACATCCTGTCCTGTTGCAAGGGCCGACACTTACTTCTGTAAGAGTGTATTGCTTTCACATCCCCCGTATAAACAAATAACTAAGTATCTCATGAGAGTAAAGCAAATATGTGGATTTAGGATGTGTAGTCTAAGAAAATATATGTGCATTACTCCTCTGTTCAGGAAACACAAAATCAAAAATTTTAAATAGCATTTTTATTCATTTTGTCAAAGTAATTGAGTTTTTTCTAAAACAATATGTGATACTTGGAAAAGATGACTGCCTAATATGTTAGAGTGGATTGTCATTTAAAGCAGTTTTTTTCATGTAAATCTTTAGAAACACTAAAAATGTGCATCGTAACTTTTTTTTTGTTTAAGCTTTTTCAGAAAGAGAAATTGTAAAGCATAATAGCTTTGCACAAATGAGGAAGACAACTGTCCACACAAAACAAATGAACATCTCCTCTGACATATTAACTGTGTGAAAGTAACGCTTCATTGCCTCTGCCGACTCCATCCTCAGATAAGAAAGTAACTTTCAGATTTGGCAGCTGATAGTTCTTGTTTGTCCCCTGTTAATTATTCATGCTGTGCGCCTGTCTGCCCAGCCAGAAAACAAGAGCAGAGCTTTTTGTTCCGCGTTTGGAGTGGGTCTGAAGTGTTTTCTCTCCCTCTGTGCTCCTCGTGCCACCAAAATCTACCACAGATGGAGAGCGAGATAAGAGCTCCAGAGACGGATCTTTTTGCCTTTTCCTTTGAGGTCGTGACACCGACATTCTCACCGGCATACGTGATACTTTCAACCCCCCCAAGCTTTGTTTTCTTTTCATCTAATCCTTTTCTCATTGGCCCCCAGGAGCAACGTAAAGTGATTTTTTTGGGAGCAGAGAAAACAAAACAAAAAGAAAAGTAGAAGGCAAATCTTAGGCAAAGATTAGTTTTAAAAGGTGACTTTCCAAACTTTGTCAGGATCCCTTTCTGTCAGAGTAAAGAGCAGCATCACAGGAATGTCTTGGCAGCAGAAAGAGCAGCTGTGAGGTATTTTCTCTTTGGCTCTTTGGGTATTTTCAGAGGACTTAGAGTGTAAAAAACGCTGAGGTGACTAAAATCACTGCCCCCTCCCCTTTGACTCACACAGACCACTTTTGGGAGGAGTCCTCTCTTAAGCCTCAAACACAGCAAAGAAAATATCAGTGATCGATCAGTAAATATACTTTGAATGTTTAACACCAAAACCAATTTACAGCTTCATGTTTTAACGTGGTTCTCAGCCCAGTTTGTGTTCATTCTTTTTCAAATGCAAACAAAAAATAACCCACAATCATTCAAACAAGGGTAAAGAATCAAAAAGAAAAAAAATTGTATAGGTCTTCTTTCTCCGAAACTGAGACGTTTATTTTCTAAACATGATGTCCCAGTGGCTTTCAAACCCCAAAACACATTACGGCAAAGGCTGGTTCACCCCAAATATCCGGTGCCCCGGCACAGACAGAGCAATGTTGTATATGCTGTTAAGTGCCAGGAGGACTGCGACCAGTTATACATCGGGGAAACAAAGCAGCCACTGTTCAAAAAAATGTCCCAACACAGACGAGCTACATCTAATGGCCAGAACTCTGCAGTTTTCACTCATTTACAGGCCAGCGGTCACTCTTTCAGAGATGAGGATGTTCTCATTCTTGATAGAGAGGAACGTTGGTTTGAGAGAGGAGTAAAAGAAGCCATTTTTGTGAAGAAAGACCGTCCATCATTAAACAGAGGTGGAGGCCTCTGTTTTCAGTTGTCCCCCTCCAACAGCACAGCTATTGCCAGTATCACTCCACCCCCTGTTAACAATAAGTGTTAATTAGGTGTCAACGATAGCCATGTGGAGTATCAGTCACATGGAGGCAGGGCTTAAAAGCCTGAATTTTGCCTGAAACTCTCAGAATGAAGAAGTCTCTTGGAGGAGAGACGAAACGTTTCATTAAAGAAGAACCCGTCCAGAAGACCTACACAATTTTTTTTTATTTTTTACCTGGATTACTGAGATGCATCAGGACAAGGGTAAAGAATAAAGTTAATGGGTGCAACAAAAGACTGGAAATGTTTCTTTGTGTGGGTTGGAACCTTTTCTAACTAAACATGGCACAGTGAAAAGGACAACGTAAATCAGATGACTAAACTGCTGGTGCAGGCTGTTTCTCTGTAATCAGGTATTGATCTGACAATAAAAAGCCTTTGCTGGTAACAAACAGGTCAGTGATGGGAAATAAGAGGTTGCCCATTTATCTGACTCAAATTGTAGGTCCTTATTCTATTTTGGCAAATTATAATCCAATTCTTATCTCAGATAGTTGTAAGCACAGAAAAGCTAACCCACATTGTGTGTGGGGTTTTTTCTGTCTTGTCGTTCTAGCCAGGTCCAAACTTCTCTTAGACTTTCCCATAAAACAGGACAAAAGCAAATTCTTTGCAGAAATGTATTTTATTCATGTCAGCCTTTTAAACCAGGATCGTTTTAACTTGAAATTCACGTTTTAGCCTCAAATCTTGACCAAGATCTAGGTTATATAGATAGCCTAATAAACAAAAAGCTGTAAGCTCCTAATAAACTATATTTTACAAAAGAAGCTCAGCTGCCAATAAATCAAATTTTAGTCCAGAATCTGCAACAATGACTGAAATGTTTTTTGTTTGTTTTGAGAAAGTTTAGCTGCAGCTGCCTTGGATCAACCTCAGTACAGAATTTGTTTGTTCAAATGAAAACCAGCTGCGACACAGAAAGATGATATTTTATCAGTTGGATGTTGATTCCTTTGTTTAACCATCAGCAGTCAGATTTGGAAAAAAGCCACGTGTGTCACCACAGTGAGCAAACTCACGTGAAAATTTTGGTAAATTGTAATAAACATTATGCGATGGCACGAATTTGGGATTGTTATGGAAATATTTATTTAACAAAGGCAGAAATACGTGGTCCAAGAATGAAGGTACTCCGTGGGATGATCAGCTGAGTTTCATTGCAACAACAGGAAACACAGAGAACAACATCAGACTGTCGCCCTGCTCTCTGCTTCTCCCTTCCCTGAGACAGTTGAGGCCTCATATACTGTTTAACAAACACTATTATGTCATCTTAATAAAGCAAGATTAAATACTAAGGAAATACTAGGCCAAGGGAAAACAAAAAGATAAACACAATATCTAAGAATGACTGTTGTTAACAAATCTTGTTCTGACTTTAATCATTCTATCTGCTGATAAACAGCATGTCATGAAAACTTCGGTCATTAAAGTATGTCATGAATTACTGGCTTAAACCTAAAAGTATTAGTTCCACCACAGGGGTAAAGAGTCTAAAGAGAAATGTGAAAAACAAAAAAACATGCATCTACAGATGTGGACAAAAAAAGACTCCCTGATTCACCTCAAATATTTAATGTATCCAAAGATTACCAAGAAATCATTGTATCTAGAATAAAATAGCTTTAAAACTAAATAAATACATAAAGACAAAACATCAATTGTAAAAAAAAAAGTGTTTTTTTTTTTACACTCATTTGTGTAAAACCAAAATCAACTTTTCTGCTCTGGTTAGAGGTGAACGTAGCACCAAGTTGTTAATTACAACTGAATATCTGATCATCAGCTCAGTCAGCGCCTGGAAAAAAGAAAACTGTTTTTCTGCTCCAGAGAATTCAGGTGTAAAAACATGTTACCACACAGAAAGAAACAGAACTGTTTGTAAATCATATGAGGGTTTTACGACTTAGATTTTAAAATATTACACATAAAAAAACAGTAAAAATAAAGAGAACTAAATCTCAGGTTAAACGTCAGTACATTAAACGATTAAATGTTGACATTTATGAAAGTAAAAATAAATAAATAAATAAAAGAAACTAACAGCCCTGCAGAGGTCTGCAGAGTTTTGTCTAAACAAACAATAAGACTTCTGGAAAAAATGTCCAAATGTCAAAAGTGAGCAGCATCTCAACACAGACGCCTCAGTCTGACTGTCAAACATGGCGGTGGAGGGGCGATGATCTGGGCTTGTTTTACAGACACAAGACCTGCAGAGACAAATGTGAGGCCGTCTGTCAGACAGCTGACGCTCGGACCAAATGGAGCCATAAAACAGGACAAAGACTTAACACACAGCAGCTACTGTGTGACTGAAAGAAAAAAAACTATCTGACCAAAGCACAGACCTCAGCTTGAACTGTGAAGAAATATTTAAAGATGCTGACAAACAGACTGATGTCATAAGATAATTAATGAAAGTCATTGCTGCTAAACTAAAAAGATAATCAGTAAGTTGTCAATAATTATTCCATACACTATTCATTGTTCTGTAATATAACTAAAATGAAGAAACACTGAATAAATAAACTGTCTGTTGCCAGTTCTTATGAGACACATGCTGCCCTTGAAAATCTATTTCTTCTGATTCTTCTAAAAAAATGTCATTTTAGAGCCAGTAGGTTTTATGGTTTTTGCAAAGTGAGTTTAAAACTTTCTTCAAAGACACTTTGGATAAAGTAATCCATCAGAGCATGTTTGTTTTATTCCCTTCGATGCAAACAGACAATCTGCCTTCAGTCTCTTTGAATCAAACCAAATGACAAAGTGACTCAGTGAGTCCTTTTTCCTGAACCTTTTCTGAGTTCATCATCTATGGTGAGAAATACCATGAAGTTTCAGGGAAACCAGAGTGACAACAAACACTGAAAGGACAACATGAATGGGATTTTGAAGGCAGCCTTGAAGCTCTTAGATGTCAAAATATGTTGTTTTTAATGTAAAAGCTTTTGTAGATGTGTATCATGTATGATGAAAATAACCACTGCATATGCATCATTCACTACCAAGCTGTTCAATTATCCTGACTAAAGAAGAAAAGACACATTTATTCAATATATCAGCTCAAAATACAAGATTTGTGATTGTGCACATGATGAAGTTTATGTATGCCTAATTTTTGAGGCATGCCCTTTTTTTTAACAAAAAATATGCTTTAAAACCTTTAAATTATTCAATTGGGGTCTATTTAAAATGGACTGCAATGCTTTGGTCTGAATTCCTCCTTATTGTAACTCCACAAGCCCCTCTTTCTCCCCCTTTCTGAGGTGTGTCACAGATCAACTCATTTTGACACTGTCTCTTTAAATCCAAATGAGGCGCTTCACACCGCCCACCAGCTTCCAGAGTTGTCCAGTTTGATAGAGCGGGTTGTGACTACCTAGCGGCGTAGAAGCTTTTTATTTACGAATTGATTAAATTAAGTCAACAACAGAAGACTCATCCATCCAGCCTTACATGTTGGAGCCAGAGTCTGACCCAGAGCCAGAGCAGAATGAAGATAACATAACTGGAGTTGGTAAGTCCAGAACTTTTTTAGCAGTTCCATCACAAATTCTGTGATGTAGTTCGGAAAAAGTCATTGGAAATACAGAAAATTGAACAGGTTGAAAAAAATGACCCAAACAGAATATAAAAATATCTGCGAAGCACCGGGAGACTCTGAAATATAGCACATTTAACATTCCTTTAAAACCATTTCAGTAACAATCAATTGTCCAAATCACAATGTCTAACTCAGATATATATTTACAAAAGCTGAGACTAAAAAGTAAACATGGAGTCCAAACTCAGTAAAGTTTCAGGTTTTATAGATTCTGTTCAGATGCTTTGCTGGAGAGAGAAACAAGAAAATGTTTGTTGGTTGTTTTTCTTGTGCAAGTTGGTGTGTGGCCTTCTCATGTTTCATTTATTCAAGCTGTGGTCAGTAAAATATCCATACAAGCTCTTTGTTCATGTTCATCACATAACACACACACACACACACACACACACACACACACACACACACACACACACNCACACACACACACACACACACACACACACACACACACACACACACACACACACACAGAACGCTCCTCATGCGCTCATTCTTCTGGCATGTTAACCTGTTTTATTCAGTTTGCACTGTCAGCACTTCCTTTTCACACGCATCGCTTCATACCACATGCTAGCTCATTAAAGAGGCCATGGTCACGCCTCACAAGCCTTCACACAGTGGCTCTTATTGTCGTGGACACACAGACACACAAACACAATGAAGTGCGGTGGTCTGTAAAGATTTCTCAAGCAACAGTGCAGGAAGAATTTCCTTTAAATCATGTTGCAATAATTCTATGCTGAAATGTTTTGTTTAGGTATGATCATTTAATTGCAGCAGAAACGTGAACAGTCAAATAAGTTATAACAAACTTGTCCTAAAAATATATTTTAAGCTATATCACATTTGGCCAAACTCAAATTTCTTCTTATTTTACTTCTCACTGAAACTTTATTACATTGGTGGATCATCATCATTGCAATAGGTTTTACCTCATTAATTGTGTTTTGATGGTAGTGGAAAGCAAAGTTGAAGTTGAACACAACAACAAAAATCTGAATGTTATGGGATATTTCTTTATTTTCTCATATTTTCTGCTGTAAGTGAAAAATGATTTGAGTTGAATGAGGTTCAACTTTGTATTTAAAACAACTCAATTAAAAAGTGATTTGGCAATTTTGTAAAAAAAAAAACCACATCAGAGCTCACAGATGGGTGATCAGTTACAAAGAACTCATAATTTGGTTTTCATGACTTGTTTACTTTTGAATCTTCTTCTAATTATGCGAACAAACAAACAAAGCTGCGGTGGACTTGTTCCCCGACTGCTCGGTTTGCCTCCCGTCACTTTGATTCACGTAAAATCCCGGAGACACATGGAGGCGTGCACGGACGCTGGGATAGACTGCGAACACGTCCTCGCAGCCTCAATCTGTCACGGGACATCAGCCAGCGCTGGGGGGGGGAGGCGTGCCATGAGCCGTGCCCCGTTCTGTGGCTCCAGGCCTGGAAAACCAAACTGAGACAGGAGGAGTAGACAGAGGACAACTCATCTCCTGGAGACCTCACAGGGAAACCTAACACATATTTAGCGACACTCCCTCTAAACAGACCCGCTGCTTTAATCTTCCTTTTATGCGGCTGTGTCCTAATCCCATTTTCCAGATTTGACTTCGACATGTTCTTGTCTAGAGGGGAAACTATTGGCAGAAGTTTCACGATACTTTGGCTTCATATATCAGTGGCAAACCTCTGAATGACTTTGTTGGGACGCCACTGAAAATCGGCGCGCTTTCACATCACGCAACAAGGCGTGAATTCATGCGGTTCCATCTGGCTTCCTGAGGCCGCCTGCATCTGTCCTGTAAACCCGGAAGGTGATGTGACATGCGGTTGTTTCACTGAAAACCAGAAGCGGAGGAATCATTGAAAACATCCTCATCTTAACAAGTCCGTGGTGAGTGTACCTGTTGGTAGCCTAGCAACAAGCCCCCCGGTGTTGTTTAGAGGAGTAATTGGATGAATCCGTGGGAAGATTTAGCACGCTAAATCAGGCATTAGAAAGCTTTTAGAAGTATCCTTGATGCATTTTGCACTCAGGTTGTTTTGGATAGGGGTTTGTTTTGCTGCTTCCAAGCACATTCCTTTAAATTACAAAAAAAAAAAAAAAAAAAACATCTGTAGGTAATCTAGTGTCAGGCTTTACTGCACCTTAATAATTACAGATGTCAACCTGCTGTAGCTCCGTGACATCAGCCTGGGGATATGAGGGAGGGAACGCAGAGGAGGAGAGCTGAATGTCAATCCATCCAGGGATTTTTATTCACCTCTGCTTTCAGGAATCTGCACAGCGGAAACATCTGTATGGTCTAAACATAACCCAGAGGAACACACACACACGCACACAGACTCACACACACCACGCATTAAGTCGGTGAGGTGACAGGAAAGAGAAAGAGCAAAGCTGGAAATAAGGAGAACGTGCGCCTGACTCTGACTCCCCACCAGCCCTTTGGCCCTTTTTCTGACTGCAGAAGCATCTCAGCGACGTCTCACGGTGACAGGCCAAGCGTGGCTCAACTCCCTCCATCTACTGTACATCCAGGGCTCCCAGGAGGAGGAACTCGCCGATGAATGGAGGAAAGTAGGCCAGGCGAGCCACTGCTGCCTCCTCCTCCTCCTCCTCCAGAAATTTAGTTCACTCGGAGGGAAAAAAAATCATTTGTATGTCATGCTGAACGTTGCTATTTCTTTATTTCACAAAGGAATTTTTATTACACTTCTTGTCTGTAACTTATTCTAAGCATGTTTTGGCAGTTTTCGCTCCAATAACTTGACTGATGATCTTCTTTGTCAGAGGAACACGTGGTTTCATTGTGCACCTACATTGAGCTCTGGAAGGTTTTTGTCTAATCTATTCATTTTTTTAGTCAGGTAATGTAAGATGGTGAAACTAGAAAAGGATTTTAATATTTAATCATTATATGTTTAATAAGGCCTTTTGGCCTCAGACAGAGTATAGGTTGTTAAACTCGTTAATAAATACAATAAACTTGTAGGACTTGAAGTTTATTAGTGACCCACATGTTTGGTTTTACGTACATCGTCTGAGTGGAAAAAGTTGGAGGGAATTTAGAAAAAGTTACGCTGGATATATGAGTATTTTTGTTCCTATGGTGTAAAACTTGAGACTAGTGTTTTCTTTTGAGAATGTGTTATTTATCTGTAATCACTGGAGTTCCGTTTACAACTAAACTCAATTCAAGATGGCCTCCACAACAAAAACAACAACAATAACGTGGAAGACTAGACCGTCCAAATTCTCAGTCACTTTTTTCCTTTGAAGGATGAAGCCTCTGAATTTGAACACAGCCAGTGTCTAAAACCCCATCAGCTTTACCAATATCGAGCTAAAATCTGGTGCTGAGCATCCTCCAGATCACATCCTTTGATTGCTAACAGATAGAGATTTTTGTCTCACACTTTAACATGCAAGGCAGCTGGTGATATGAATTCTTTCATGAAATGTTAAGTGTTTTATGTTTTATGTTTTGTCCTTTTTAGGAACAATATATTGCCATCATCTAAGTCTAATTTTCAACCAATTAAGGTTTATTTTAGGAATAGCCCTCAGGTTTAGCAGGAGTGAAACCAGGAAAGCAGACTGACACAAGGAACTCAAGCTGAACACAAAGCAAAGAAAAAACTGTTGTGGCGATTAAAAACAACAAAAACTTACAGCACAAACTAATGGGGCACTGCTTGTAAGCGCTACAAATTGTGGACTGATAAGTGAGGTGAAGCTGAGGGACTATAAAGATAGGAGCTGATGAGCAGAGTGGCTGCAGCTGTGACTGAAACAGGAAGCAGGTGGAAATGGGCGTGGCAGGCTGACAGGAAGAATACTGACTGAAAGAGAAGTGGCTGATGGCACAGAGGAATATGGTCAAATAAAAACAAGAATCACAAAGCATAAAACAAAATGAGTAAAAGAGGAATAAATCGTAAATATCCAACAGACCACCAAAACATGAACAACAAACATAAAGCCTGACAACGTTGTCTTCAACAGTTTTGTGCTTTTTACTTTTCACAGGTAGCCCAGCTAAAAATGATTTGAAAATTTTGGTTTGTTAATAACTGTAGTTTTGTGCTCAGTTTTTATTTTCTTTTTCTTGCTGCCTGGTTTGGTTGTCTTCTTGTATTTGAACCATTCAAATAAATCAGGAAACTGTTGCTTGCCTCTGCAGTGTAAAGCACCCGAGGGTGAAAATGCTGTAACAAGTTGCCTAAAGGTGCAATTAAAACATTATTAGCAGTATAATCTATTTGGATTACATTTCACCAGCTAGAATTTTGATATTTTTTAAAGATTTTCTTTTAGAATGAGAATCAGTGATTACAAATTCACATAAATATGGTGACAAAATTATTTTTTAATAAAATTCTATTCAGAAAGTAACAGCCAGTGTTAGCATTTAGTGTCTGGAAAAATCTGAACAGTTGTGTTTTTTTTTTAGCTGGAAAGCTGTATGATCACGTTTTTTTTCCAACTCCAGCAACATGAAGTAATATGGAAACCAGTCGAACATTTGAATTCAACATCAGCACTGTGGTTTTTTCCTGATGTTCTGAGAATCAGTAATGACGTCACTGGAGTTTATTTTTGAATCTAACCTTCCATTTACATTTTTACAGATGTCAAACTAATTTTTCCTCATCTCCTCAGAGAACTCATATACATAAATGAGTTTTGGGTAAATTTTGAAATCAACTCCAGCGGCATCCAATCTCTTGAACTTTAGCGATGTTTTTTAAATTTTTTTCCAACTTCTGCTTGGATACCAGCACTTCCTTAGCAACTGCAAGGCCAGCAGCTGTATGTGAGTGCATTAAATGCTGACAGGAGCTGCAGGGCTCAGCTGTTGATGGAACACAGTTATCCTTTTTCTCATTACTGTCCGCTCTATGTGAGATTCACCCGGACACGGGGAAACCTTCCGAGAATACACACATTTATTTGCACAGCGTGACCAGGAGAGAGGGAGCAGGCCTGCCGCTAAGAAACACCTGTCTGCTGTACTCTGAGCAGAAATTTAAGCAAACTGATGATTTTCTTCCCCCTCCCTTACTTTCCATACTTCACACTCCAGATGTCATCAGATATGTCTGTAAACACAGCTCCCTGAGAGGAGCTGCTCAGACATGTTCAAAGTGCAAGAATTCACATGCATAATTTCTTTTGAGATCATAAAACACAAATTAGATTTTCCCCCCGCGTTGGTGCTGTTTGACGCTGTGTTTCTACACGCAGAGGAGCTGCAAACGAGCTGCTACTGACTGATACCTCTTAGAACTAGTGACAGAATTCTGTGTTAATAAAAAGAGATAAAAAACAACTTCATTGTGAGCGATTCCTGCTTTTGGTTCTCTTCCTGTGCAGAAATAAATCAAATGAAAACCTTTGTGAAAGGAAAAGGTTGCTTTATGCCTAATGAGACAGCTTGACATTACATGTTGTATTCTGATGTCTCTCTTCCCCAGACAACAAGCTGCGGTGCCCATTCAGTTAATGACTTCTATAAAGCGAAAAATGTCAACGAAACCTAAAATGTCACCGGAGATCTTAAGAGGAGAATGTAATTGTCTCCTGTCGGAGAAGCATCAATAAAAACTCCTGCCTGGAAAACGTTGTATTCATGATCAGTGTTTTTATATAAATTTGAGTTAAGACACAGAAACATAGCTAAACCAGCTGTGATGACGTCATGTTTTGATTTGAACAATTAATGCATGACAGTCTGTGTGGGCAGACTTGACAGAGAGTTAAACCTCACAGATGTAGCTCCACAGGAGATCATTATATTACAGTTTGTTTCCACAGCCTTCATGAGGCCAGTAACACAGTAAAGGGATGATCTCAGGAAAAAAATGTGTTTAGTAAACTCGGGACCACCTGGTGAAATAAAATAAACAGAACTATTTTCCTTCTGCTCAGTCAGAGGTGGACGTGTTTGCTCCTGAATTCCTGCTGCTAAAGAACAAACTGAATATAAAACGTGGGTGAAGCCTCTATGTCTGAAAAATGAAGCCAATTCAAATGTGGCTTCAACACGCATCCTTAATATATATATATATATATAT
>NW_013952557.1:1201844-1206704 GCF_001266775.1 Austrofundulus limnaeus | reverse complement strand
CCACAGAACCAGTTACAGTGATTGAACACATTTTTCAACCTGGCTGGGTGGTTTCCACTCCTTTTTAGTATGTTTTGATCTTACTCGTTCGTTCATTTAAACTAGAAGAATAAAAAAATCTATGAACAATAAAGAACAAAACAAAATTTATAAATGAAATGAAGTGAAGCAGAGGGAAGAAATAAATCTTATAACACCTGCCCCTTCTTTTCGCTAAAATAAATTCCAGTAATAATAATAATAATAATACAAGTGTTTTACAGACTCAAGCTTTGAAACCAAAACAGCATCAGGTCCATCGTTTGAACATTTCAAAGCAGTTATTCAGTCTGAGCATCGGCTGAATGCCTCACTCAGATCCAGCAGTGAAACCAGCTGAGCTATGTGACTGATGTAAACAAAACAAATTTGTTTCATTTCCAAGGTCCAGATGTGATAAATAAAGTCTTTAAGTCAGATGATTAAGATCAACTTCAGGCTTTGTCAAACAACATGTCTTTGTTGCACATTTACTGTATGTGAGCTGTTAAAGGACACTATAAAGTTACGGTAGATGGTTCTGATCATCCTTGATTTAACATGACATCAAATCCCGCTGGTAAACTATTTACCCTCCAGGCGAGGCTCCTCCTTTTGCCACTCAGCTCACAGTTTTGGACTAAAACAAATTTATGTTGAGAATTGATGGAGTTGTAGTTTTATTTGGTCAAACAGTGAAAAACCTGTGAGACCGTTACATGTCATACTCAGAGTTGCTCAGCTGCCAATTTTTGCCTAATGTCCGTAACATTGACTAACAGTTTTGGCTAATGTACAGTAGATTAGCTGTGGCAGCCACGTTGAATTGAATCAATCTCCAAAAGTTAATCACTTGTAAATTCAATGATTACTTTCTGAACGCTGTATTAAAATATGTAAGATATTTTGCTAACAAATAAACAATGGCAACTACAACACCAAAGTTTGTCAGTATCTTTTTATTTTTTGTACATCTTTTATTTATTTGTCTTTCTTGTTGGCTCTGACAATGAATCATTTATAGATGTGCAACTATTAATTCCTGCAAGTTTGATCAAAATGTGCTCAGTGATTCATGTACGGGCACAACAATATATGGTCCTTTGCAGTAGGTGATAAATGTCAGTCTTTTCAGAACAGATTACATGATGGCAGCACACTGAAAAAAAAGTATTTTTGGGTGTAGTAACATTTATTTTATTATTTTTTTTAATTTTACAAAAAAAAATCAAAAGTTCTAAACGACTGGAATTTACTAAATAAACAATACACATTACAGTATATTATATATCAGTATTACTGTACAAAAAAAGTAAATGCTAATATTATTTTACCAGTAATATTTAAGTGCTTTTTCTGGACAGCACATAAACATGAATATATTAAGTAACTTCTACTCTTCTGGGCTAAAACTGAGGGCACATGCACACACAAAGGCTGCTGCTCCTCATTCCCTTGCTTCACTTGTCAAGGAGAGGACAAGACACGGTCTAAAGAAAACACAAGTTGTCTGGTTTCTTTTGCTTGAACACATTTGTTGGTATGCAATAGTTTGACGGCATAATGTAGGTGATATTTAGTTGTCAGGGAACAGGGGATGCATATTGTAGCATTCTACTGTGTTTGGCTGTTTGTCATGTGACTGCAGTGGAGGATTGTGGGTAGGATTCATGTTTGTTGTTGTTAAATCATTTTAAGGAATTGTTTAACTATGTTCTTTCAGCAATTCTGTTGTGTTACTCTAATTTGTGTGCTCATTATTGGTTAACTTGTGTTAAACTGTTCAGCAGAATAACCATAAGTGAGAGTGGTAGGCCTAGTCATTAATAAGACCTGTGAGTTTCACTTTGTCTGTTTTGTTCATGAAGAAKAATCCAATAAAGGTTCTTCAAAACTGCCCCCTGGTGGTGAAGTCTTGACCTACAATAAGAGCTACACCTCTGTCTGTAGCTGTGAGGTGTCATGCTACAATATTGTGCTTGATGCATGTGCACTGTTATAAAGAACTTGTAAGATTTACTAGAACAAATCCTGTAACAATTTGCACTAAAGTTTGTTTAGTAAATTTAAATGCTACAAATTCATGTAATATTTACTCATCATTATCTGGTAAAAGTTATTAATTATATAGTTAAAGATTTGCGAATAAATCAGGTAAAATTTACGTAATTTGATCAAGTATATGATACAAGATTTAATTGTGCAAATTACGTAAAATTTACCTGATTTATTCGCAAATCTTTAACTAAATAATTAATAACTTTTACTTGAAAATGATGAGTAAATATTACATGAATTTGTAGCATTTAAATTTACTTACCAAATGTCAGTGCAAATTCTTTACAGGATTTTCTCTAGTAAATCTTACAAGTTATTTTTTTACAGTGCAGGTAGCAGTTTAAAAATAATTTGGTGATCCAGATGCAACAATTCTAAGATAGTTCTTCTTTAAAATATCTGTAGGTCTTCTTTACCTGGATATAACATCTTTATTTCTTCTTTAAATAAAAATGCTACAGGACCTTTAAAGAGAAACTTTAATGATGAATAGAATATTAAACAGGAAAAAAAATCACTCATCGGTTTGCAATTTTAACCTTATTTTATTCATTCACATCAAACCAGCCTGATTCAGATCTCCAGTTCCACAGAAGCTAAATATTTCCACAAAAAGGGGAATAAAAGCTGAAGACAGACTTAACCTGGAAACATTTTCAGTGGTCAAAACTCAACAAACCATCTCAGCTGGAAATAATTTTGCATCATAAGACCCAACTGTTGCAGCATCAGAGAATAAAAGCCCAGCGTGTTACATACAGGACACAAGATGGAGGGTTTTATGGAAAAATGATAGCAACAAGGGCATAAAACTGGGAAGTGTCCCTCAATTTTCCTTTTCTTGTCAAAAGTCAGCAGGAGGTTTCGGGGGAAAAATCACCACTGCTGAGTTGCGAACAAAAGCTCAATTTCAAATCACAAATCCATGAGCTGCAGTAGGGAGAATTGAGGCTTTGTCAGTAGGCAGTGTAAATATTCGTAATCTTAAAAAAAAGGATCCATTTCTTTGATGTGATGTTCCTATTCCCTTCAGCGCGCTCTGGCAGGAACATGAAACTTTAACGTGAGAGGACGATTTGAGGAATGCTGCGCACGTCGAAAAAAACAGCCGAGTCGTCTCTCAGCTTTTCTTTTATTTGAACTTGACTGCGAGACTTGTTGGAAATCAGTTCCACTCTCTCCCCTTCTATCAAGAGCTTCTAACTCAGCTGCTTTACATCCGTTTAGAGAACTCTTATCCTGACGGAAAGTGCCTTGTTAATTTCTTCAAACAATGCAGACGTTTGGCGCCGCAGGGCCTTGTTTAATAATGAATGTACTTTCCTGTCTCCTTGAGGGGGATGTGACAAAGTGTGCAGCCCTGATAAACTAGTGAAAAATTACAGTATGTTTTCTTTTAGGACAACAATAGTTTAATGACACTATTCACATGTCAAACAAAGCAAAGAAATAAATGTTTGCTTGTGTAACATTTCACTAAAAAGGTTGGAAAGATAAGGTGTGTTTTAGCTCACATAAACACATTTAAAGGAACCTTCTGTTAAACCAAAGTGTTTTCATTCTGAATTTCAGAGCAAATATAAGATTTACAGGAAGAAAGAATGTTGTAAAAATGATGAAGGTTAAATAATAAACAGCACTTAAATGCAGGAAACCTTTGATGTCTTTAGTAAGAACATAAACCCTAACAATAAATTTCCACCCAGAGGGTACAAGTTTTCTTTAAAGTGGTCACTTAAAAGTAAAAAAAGATCTATGTAAAGGTTATGAGTAATTAGGTTAATCAAAGAGCTGTAGTCTTAAAACAACTCAAGTGTAAAAGATTTCACAGCAGTTTATGCAAACACTGTTCTAGTAAGGTAATTTACCGAGAATTTTATGGATATTTACAAATATAAATAGCAACAGCAGCAGCTAGCTGTGGCATTACTACCAGTAATATACAGTAGTTTTTTGGCTGGTTTAACTGTGTAATGTGGAATTAACTGCAGTGTAAAAGCATGTTAAAAAATAAACAATAATCACCAGGCATAATTGCCCCAGTCATTTTTTTACATCAATTCCTCATGATGTTGCCCACCTGTGGTAAAATCATTTATATATTTAGTTGATCAAATCATTTGATGCTTTCCCTTAAAGCTGAGGTAACTTTTACATAAATAAAAAAATAAATATTTGTAAAAACTGCGACTTGCGATCTGTCCAGGTTGCACCCCGCGCTGGATATGGGCACCAGTGACCCTGAAAAGAATGAAGAAATGAATCGAAAATGGATGGATTGTTAAAACTGTCACTATGTTCTGACAGCAGAGTATAAGACAGATAAAATGTGGGAAAAATAAAGCTTATCTGGCTCCTCCCAGTGGTCCTACAGCCATTTGCAGAAACAAATTGCTCCCAGTCAGAAACGACCAATCACAGCCAGGAGGAATGTCTAAGCAATGTCAATCATGCTCGTGTACGCGCTGCTCAGTGCATGCTGTCATTCAAGCTCAAGACTGCCAGTGTTCTGCTACTGTGCTGATGGCAGAAAAACAACTCAACGTTACAGTGAAACTGCCCCCTTCTGAGAATTCTGAATGTGTCAAATCATCCGTCTGTTTAGCCTGCACGTTCACAGAGCTGTGGAGAGAAGGCTGTATCACAGCAGAGAGCAAGGGGGAGTGGGCCTATAAGGTGTGCTTTTCAAATTTTCAGGCTAAGTGTTAAGATTGAGCTTGGTTGATTAGAACCCCAAGATGCAGAACTGAGTGAGGTGGCAAAAAGTGATTTATTAAAACAAAA
>NW_013952557.1:1198069-1200844 GCF_001266775.1 Austrofundulus limnaeus | reverse complement strand
CCTGAGTGCAGTCAGACTCAGGGCCACCACATGAAAAAAAATTCTCCATTTCCCTCCTGGTACTGGAAACAAAAAACTCACCTCAGTCTGCTGGGGATCAGGTGTGGTCAGATCCTTCTGTTACAATTGAGCTTGGTTGATTAGAACCCCAAGATGCAGAACTGAGTGAGGGTGGCAAAATGTGATTTATTAAAACAAAACAAAAGGTGCTGACGTGGCAGCAAACAAGAACTAGGGATTTGGGCAGGAATAAGAACATGAACAGAGAACAGAGAACAAGGATCTGACAAAGGCTGAGGACAAAGGACAGAATATAAAGGAAGAACTAATGAGGTAAGACAAGAAACACCTGGGGAAGAAACATGAGGATCAGGTGTGAGTGGGCGGGGCTAGAGCAAAGGCAGACATTAGGAAGAAAACAGGAGGAAAAGACCGAAAACTAAGACTAAATCATAAGCACAGACACAAATCATAACACCAAGTCCACGGTTTTCTCAGAACAGCAGTTTTAAAGGGGGGGATTTATGCATAATTACCTTTTTTAAGCTTTATCATGTTATAATGACTTTCTTTCATTAAAAACATAGAGTGTTGCTTTGACTCTTTAATGCATGTTTGAGAAATCCTTGAATCTCTTGTGGAAGCCATGTGGAGTTGTCCTAAAATCGCACCGCATGTACAAAGTTTGTACTTTCAGAAAAAAAACCCTGAAACAGTATTACTGAGCAAAATACACTAAACTGAATTAAAATGTATGTTTACAAATTAGTCTACATGGAAATTGCAGAGCCAGCTTCTGTAGCCAAGGAGCCAGTTCTACACCCTCATCAGTGTCCTGGAGGGTGCATGGGAGTTCAGCCAACCAGTCTACAAGTGTTTTGTAGACCTGGAGAAGTCGTTCGACCGTGTCCCTCGGGGACTCCTGTGGGGGGTACTCCGGGAGTATGGGGTACCAGGCCCATTGATATGGGCTGTTAGGTCCCTGTACGACCGGTGCCAGAGATTGGTCCGCATTGTCGGTAGTAAGTTGGACTCGTTTCCGGTGAAAGTTGGACTCTGCCAAGGTTGCCCTTTGTCACCAATTCTGTTCATAACTTTTATGGACAGAATTCCTAGGCACAGCCAAGGTGTTGAGGGGATCCTTTTTAGTGACCTTAGGATCGCATCTCTGCTTTTTGCGGATGATGTGGTCCTGTTAGCTTCATCAGATCGTGATCTCCAGCTTTCACTGGAGTGGATAGCAACTGAGTGTGAAGCAGCCGGGATGAGGATCTGTACCTCCAAATCCGAGACCATGGTCTTGAACCAGAAAACGGTGGCGCGCCGTCTCCAGGTCGGGGAGGAGGTCCTGCCCCAAGTGGAGGAGTTTAAGTATCTCGGGGTCTTGTTCATGAATGAGGGAAGAATGGAGCGGGAGATCGACAGGCTGGTGCTTTGTCTGCAGTGATGCGAGCGCTGTACCGGTCGGTCTACGTTCCTACCCTCATCTATGGTCACAAGCTTTGGGTAGTGACTGAAAGAATGTGATTGCGGATACAAGTGGCCAAAATGAGTTTCCTCTGCTGGGTGTCTGGGCTCTACCTTAGAGATAGGGTGAGAAGCTCAGTCATCCAGGAGGGACTCAGAGTAGAGCCGCTGCTCCTCCATGTCGAGAGGAGCCAGTTGAGGTGGCCCGGGCATCTGGTTAGGATGCCTCCTGGGCACCTCCCTGGTGAGGTGTTCCGGACACGTCACTGGGAGGAGGCCCAGAGGAAGACCCAGGACATGCTGGAGGGACTATGTTTCTTGGCTGGCCTGGGAACGCCTTGGGATTCCCCCAGATGAGCTGGCCCAAGTGGCTGGGGAGAGGGAAGTCTGGGTCTCTGCCTAGGATGCTGCCCTTGTGACCCGACCCCAGATAAGCGGCAGAAAATGAACGGACGGATGGAAAAGGCAGATCGACACACAGAGGTGGGTGGTCAGTTATCTTTTACACAAAATTTATTGAAGAAAAACATGGAAGGTGTGTAAACGAAAAATAAACGGTATGATTTTTTTATCCTCCCTGCAGGTTCAGTGGGCTTCAGTCCTATAATTAAATCTGCTGCAAACCTAAACCCACTGTGGAAGCCTTTATGATGCAGTGTTACCAGAAATACTTATAGATTTGAAAGAGTCTCAAGAGAAAGGAGGAGGTGTAAGTTAGAGAACAAAGCAGGAGAGAAAACAGAGTAATGAGACAAGTTGTGTGAAAGCCTGGCAGCACAGGAGCCAATAAAAAATAGCTTTAGCTTATCGTGTTGAGGTGACAGGGTGACCTTGTAGTTCAACAATGTTCTTCATTGAACACTGAGAAAAAATACAAAGAGAAGTAAATACTGCCAGTTAGTTTGGTCTCCTGAAACGTCTTTCTATTCTTTCACTGCATTTTCAACTTCACGTAATGTAAGATTAACTACATATTTATATTTAGAGTTCCGCAAAGAGGAAACCCCTGTGAAAAGTTTACAAATGATCGCAACAAGACACAAAGGAACTCTTTAAGCCATCCTAGTTTGGAGAAATAAAGTTTACTTCTGACCAAATTGAGATGTTTCTGACTAGTCCTGGCAGAGCGTCTAAAGGATTTGTCATGACAGAAAGATAAGAGAGACAGGAATACCCAGCTTGTTGAGATTTAACACTTTATTACAAAGACATATCAAGTAGAAACATCCAGGGGATGAGACAGCTTGGAGCAGCAGAATCTGTCTCATCTAAGTTTGTAAAACAACAGCATTGAACAAACTTTATATA
>NW_013952557.1:1180518-1197069 GCF_001266775.1 Austrofundulus limnaeus | reverse complement strand
ATATATATATATATCCACCAATTTTGTCAGAACTGGAGAGCCATATCAATTCAAAAATAATATGGTTTGGAATCAAATTGTGAACAAATATAGGTACCATATTTGACACTTCTGTTTAACAGTGAAATGAAAAAATGATGATGTGTAAAAGTTCACAAAATAATATTTACATAAGCCATTATTAAAGTTATGAATTGAAGTTCTTTCATTTAACTAAACTTATCAGCCAGACATAACAACAATTGCTCCAAACTGAGGTTGTTAAAAGCTACAACAAATAAAATATTAACTGTTCAGAACCATTGAATACAATTCCATTTCAAAAGATCTGAACTGTGGTTTCGAATGTTTAAAGTCAAACTATAATAATTAAATCTTAATAAGGTATATGAAGATAGAATCAAAATGTTATTTTATTTATATCGAACATTTTTATTTATCTTGTTGCTGCAAACCACTGATAAGCTCAAATAACAGATACAGTTTAAAGAAAAAGGAGGCAATGAAACTCATAATCACACTTCTCAGGTCTTTTAACCAACACCTAACACTTATGTTTTAAACATGTCTGTGGTTGGTTTTATGTCTATATAATGCTTTAGAGACTAAACTCCTTGTTATATTTTTTTTCTTTTTAGTGTCACATCCACACATCCTTGTTATTTACATTTTTTATTAATCTGCTGGATTCTTGTATTTTGTTTCCTTTTTTGGCCAGTTTGCATCCTGTTCTGATGACTGGTGGTGTTTTTCTCTTTCTTTATGCTAATGTTAAACCACTTTATGAAAGTTAGTATATTTTTATGTCATTTTGTTTGTGATCATTTTGCATGTATTTCTGGTCCTTTGGGACCTTGTTGTAATGATTTTCATGTTTATTTTGTGTTTTGTTGCAATCACTTTACAGTCTTCACAGGGGTCTTTTGTATGTGACTCTAAATCTTAATGTGTAATTTCTTACATTATGACATTATGAATCTTAAATTTTTCATTTATTTTCCCCCAAAACACCACCTCAAAAATATCTCACCAGTCATTTCAATTATCACAGAGAAGTATCTAATATTAAAAAAAGAGAAAATAAAATTACAGAGCACAAAAAAATATCAAAATTTGAGCACTTCTAACAATGAGAATTAGATTTAAACATAATGTGAAGCACAACAAGAGGCCTGGGTTCTTCATACATTAAATCCAGCATTAATATTCTTCTACAGTGCGGGGCTAGTGCATCCACACTTGAGCACATGATCACAAATGTCTGACACAGACCACTTCATCAGCTCATGCCTCCGCTCACCACAAGCCACTGGCTCTGCTCCGCCGTGAAAATCTCTCCCAAACCGCATAAATATTTATGTCCATTAATAGTAAAGAGGCAACACGAGTGGATGCATAATGCCCCGTGCTGGTCTTATTTTCGACGGGAGATGCACTCCGACTGCCACGACGTCTCTGTCACCATGACAACAGAGTTCAGCGCACCAGCCAGCCAGGACTTGGCCCCCGTCAGTTTGCTCAGAGGAAAATAAATAAACAAAAAAAGTAGCAGGGTTCTCGTACAAAAGAGGGGAAACAATGTGCACGGTGTAGAGAGCACTCCACAAAGCAGAAACATGAATATTAATGTGAATTTGTTGCCACTTCAACATCTCAAGGACACGTGTTTTAGATGGAGCACACTTTGATAACGCTGCACCGCTAAAAGTGGAAGTGTACGTTCTCTGAACTTTTAAAGAGGTTGTAACTTCACAGCAGGAGCCACGGCGAATGCTTTGACCATATAAAGATGTGAGGAATTACAGGCTATTGCGCTGACATTCCACAGCGAGCCCGAGCCAAAGTCCTGACGAGGAGCTGGTTTCATCGTTCTCGTGCCCTCAGACAAGAGCTGATGGTAGAAATGATGGCTCCGACCCTCGCTATCACACAATGTTGTGTTTTATCCTGTCAAAGCCTTACGTTTATTAGGTCCACCGACGTGATTTCTCTTTGTTTTGACGCCTCCTCTGTGAACACGAACGCTTCTGAGGCAGAAAATCAAAGGAGAACAAAGGTAGTTTCTCTCCTGCTCCCGTTTGATGCCCAAATAAATGACAGGAAACACCAATAAAGCTGAGGCGTCCATCAGAAAACAGAAGCAGAGTCTTATTAGACTGTGTTGAACACGCTCGCTCCATGAGAGATCAGGAGGTCACGCAGCAGGAGAGATCTGCCTCAGCTGTGTGCTGTTAAAGAAACAACTTTGTCTCCCAGGCTCAAACACTTAGGGCTCCTCTGCTAAGATTAACAATAATGTTTATCTATATGAATAAAGACTTCATATATTGAGCTAAAGGGGTGGTGAGGTGATGGGCTTTCTCCCTAGAGTTTGTTCTAAACTCTTCTAATTTTAATCTCCCCCCACAAAAAAAAAAACCTCCTGATGAAGCCCAATCAAAACAAATATATTTATTTATAGCTTTCTAAATCCCCTTGTTTGGAACCCAGTGAGAATTACAAGCAATTTAAATGTTAATTGTTGTTTAAACGCAAAAAAGCTCCAGCCTGGTTTTTATCTACCCCAACCTGCCAGAAATGTGATTACGTCACTGTGTCACAAAACACCAGAGTTTGTTTTTGTTCTTTAACTGGGTCATTTATGCATATTAGTGATGCTTGTTTTGGTATTTCGCTCAAGTCATATTCAATTGCTGTTTTTACAACGATGTAATTTCAGTTGAAAATTTGAAATGTGTCCAATACATTGGCACGGTCATGGAGAGGAGGGGTGTCTGGTGTTAGAACATCATGTTTCTGCTTTTTTGCAGATGATGTGATTCTGTTGGCGTCTTCAGACCCTGACCTTTAGCACTGAGGCAGTCCAGCTCTGGAGATGTAGGCCATGGTTCTCAACCTGAAGCTCTCCAATTTGGTCACACCTGAGGAGTTCAAGATTTTAATAAACAGATTAGAAAATTTGTCTGTATTTTTTTTCAATGAAAATCTTTTTGGATGTACAGCATGGTATTGATTCTTAGAAGTGTTAAGTAAATTTTATTATTATTGTTTTTATGTTATTGTTGTTGTGATGTATGCAACAGGTCTCTCTTGTGAATTAGACTATGAGTCTCAAGAGATTTCCCTGTATAAATAAAGAATAAATAAAAAATAAATAAAAATAAAACCAGAAAATGGTGAAATGTTCTCTTCGGGTTGTGAGTTTTTTCATGCAAGATGAAAGGAGACGGACTAATGGATTAGAGCCTAATAATGACATGCTCTGTTGTGTTGTTGTCCTGAAGGATCTGAACCTGAAGGCAACGGTCCATCTACAAACACATATGGTCATGAGGTGGGGATCATGACTTAAAGAATGAGATTAAACAAGATCCAAATGAGCTTTATCTGTTGGAAGGTTGAGCTCTGTCATAAAGTAGAGAGCTCAGATTGTCAGTCATCTATCAAACAAGCCTACTGCCTCATAAAGGAGAACTCACCTGGGGCTCACCTGGAAAGGATTAATTCTGCACTGCATATCCTTGAACATCAAAATCCTGAATGCTTCCTCCAACACATAAAAAAGGTCAATTAAGAAAAACTGAAAATGACAAAGTCAACAATACAATTATTCCAACTGCCCACCCGCAAACAATAACTCACCTTTTGTTCTGTTTCCACCTGAATCATTTCCCTTACCTTTCATAATAAAAGCTTTTTATTTACTTTCGGTTTGGACAAACACTCAGTCAGAAATTCAAAACAAACCTTAGAAAACCAAAACAAACTAGCTGATATATCAATAATAAAATTGATCTCATTGAAATGAAAATTAGTCGTATTCAAGTTTGTGTATTTTGTCTTGAGAGGAAATGCAATAAAATCAAGATTTATACCTAAAAAAGAAAGAAATTGCCCTTAAGGCAGCTGTATCCCAAACAAAAGCCATTTTTCTACCATGTGAGGCAAACTCATGAGAGTATGTCTGCATAATCTTATTGTAAAAACTATGTTGTTTCTCAGTTTTTGAATGTATTACATGCTGTAAGCTTCATGTTATTCAAATTTACCAAGTTATTTTATTCTTGCTATTATTTGTTAGATTCTGTAAATTGCATCATTTTTACAATAATTTCTAACCATTGTTGAAGCACTGAAATTTAAACATTTCTTTAGAAACAGAGTAACACTATATGTTTGGACTGCAGTTCTTATTCTTCCTGTTCAGTGCGAGTGGGAGTAGAGGAGATGGAGTGGTACCATGTGGAGACTAACCAAACGCACCACCGACACCCACACCCTCCTACCCTCTGGCTTCAAGTGTCCAAGAAAAATCTGGGTGCCGAGAGACAAAATTAGGCGAGTGGGGCTTGTTTTTATTTTAGACTGGATGGTGGCTGCTCTGCCTGAGGACAGTGAGACAGCAAAATCCAGGACAGTAGCACACACACTCATATAAATACATGCAAACAAAAGCGTGCGCACACACACACACACACGCCACTCAACTGTAATACAGGCCATCAAATAGGCCTGACCTAGAAATGCTGTCTGCACGAAGGCTTCTCAACGAGCTGAAACAGTCTGACAGGCTCAAAACACTCCAAACACCCCCACCCCCGCTCAGCTCGCTGTTTAAAAGCCTGGATTAACTCGCAAACAAGAATTAAACAAACTGAAAACTCACAGCTGCAGGAGAAGAAATCCTCTTCAACCTTAAATGCGATTTATGGACGCAGCTGATACATTCTTGATAAACAATGGAAAACAGGCATTTTGAAAGTGCTGCGTGTCAGCAGGTGAAACAATGTTTCAGAGTGTTTCTTCTTCCCGGGTCTTTAGTGGCTATAACTAAAAGCCATGAAAACAACACCTACATGGATTTTCTGTTTTTTTTTCTTTTTTTTTTCCTTTATGTTTTTCTTTTCTTCCTCTGGAGTGCAGACAGTGACCCTCAGAGGCTCAGGAGCCTTCTCAAGTGCATTAGGAAAGGAGGAGGAGAGGGGGGATGTTGAAGCAGGAGGATGTTCTGAAGGTGAAGAGGGTGAAAGTCCCTCTCGTAGCAGGGACTTATGGCAGGCAAGGACATGCAAGGTGGGGTGGGGGTGGGGGGGGGCAGCCTGTCATGACTGGCTCTGGTCCCTGCTTCACGACTTTCTGCTTACATTCACGGGCTCGCCTTCAAGGCCTTTTCCATCTTTTATTATTCCACGAGGTCTTCCTAAAGGATTTATCCTGCTGATTTGTGCTAAACATGTGCCAGAGCTCATCTCAAATCCTGAAACCAGTGCTGCTCTATGTCTGTATCTTTGTATTTTTCTGTCTTCCCTTTTGACTTTCTGCTCTCCTCACCTCCTAATGCCTGTATCAGTTCTCTACTTTCAGCACGAGACGCAGTGGAGGACAGGCACGCTCTAATCTAAGCCAGACGAGTTACGAAAACACAAGCTTCCATCGCCGTTTGCTT
This sequence comes from Austrofundulus limnaeus, assembly GCF_001266775.1. Lineage (NCBI taxonomy): Eukaryota > Metazoa > Chordata > Actinopteri > Cyprinodontiformes > Rivulidae > Austrofundulus > Austrofundulus limnaeus. The sequence goes on along the minus strand of NW_013952557.1, from coordinate 1,191,623 downwards.
TCCCCATTAACCAAGAGGCCTCTCTGTTCACAGAGCAGATGTCTGAGGTTTAACAGCATCGCTGCATATTTTAAGAAAGCAGACGAGATCGTCAAACTCCACCATCAGTGAGTTAGAACAACACTGTCACTTCTGTCCTGTCGGCACAAATAAATTAGGTTTTCATCGATGGTTTTCTTTGACCTCACGTGGATGCAGCGGTGCTCGTGAACATGACCAACAACTGGAGCGAGAGTCTGTACTTTGTCCTCTCTGTCATGTTGAGTTTGGACTGAGGTTCAGGACCTTCTGATTCTTGCTTACTGATGAAGCAGAGAGACATCCGGTCCCTCTGGGTGGGGGCAGCTGCTGTCTCATCTCATCACTTTCGCTCTCGCGTTTAGAAACCACAAAGCAAACAGCAAATAAGTGAGGACTGTAATGAAGTTGAGGCCGGAAATAAAAAGGAAACATTAACCAGACAGTTCATAGAAAAACAGAGATAACAGGAGGTTTTATATTATGTGTAAAAAAAAACTGCTCCATGAATAATAAAATGTTGAACTTTAATACTCCTGTAACGATTTACTTTATAAACAGAAATGTGTTTTAAATTAATATGAAAGAAGGCTTAAAAGCAGCTATACAACAAAACAATTATTCTGAATAATAAATAATAAATATTAAACACTTGATCCGGGCCATCCTAGCTTTATTAATAAAGTACTTTAAGCAACAACACAGGACAACACGTGAAATCATACAAAAGAGCAGTCATGTGACAAACTAAAAAATAAGACAAAAGACAAAAAATGTTTGAAAATTCTGTGCTGAAAAATAAAGATATATTATGTTTTAAAAATGCATACAAATCTCCAACTGCCCTTTTTTTAGATTAAGATCATTTTATGTGGATAAATGTAAGTAATTTTTCTACCTGGATTACTGAGATGCATCAAGACATTAAATAAATTATTGTTTGATTATCAAGAGCTGAGCTACTGTAAAAAAAAAAAAACCTTGCAAATGAATTTATGTTATATAAACATTTATTTATTCATCATTATTTAACCAGGCAAATACCATTGAGAGCCCAGGTCCAAACTGGGGATCAAACCCAGGACCTTCTTGCTGTGAGACGTCGGTGCTAACCACTGAGCCTCTGAGCGGATGTGTGCTTGCATTACCTAGGCAGAAGAAAAAGTAGTTCCCACCAACCATGATTTAGACAGGACTTCAATAGTTTTGTTATTTTCCACTGTATTCCTGTTAATGATATACATTACTTGAAATTATTAAAGTATCAAATTACTAAATACTTAAATACTCAAATACTTAATAAAGTATCAGCTCCTACACCAGATATCAATATCTGTACATTTTGATGAGCCTTTTTTGTGTTTGTAATTGTCACTGTAAACATAAATCATTTGTAGATATACATCCAATCATTACTTTTTATATGGTTCATTCAAATATGTCCAGTTGATTATTTAGTAACAGACAAGACAAACCCCGCTCCCCCCCCCACCCCCCCCCCCCCACCCCCACACACACACACACACGCATACACAAACGCAAACACGCACAAACAGGCAAAAACATCAGGGTCTGCCTTTGCTTTAAAGTAATAATTTAACAAAATGTTCCTTATTCTGCAGGAGTCGGTGAGGCAGATGCAGCTCAGGTGATAAAGCAGGTTGTTTACTAATTGCAAGCCTTTGAACTCTGACCTTTCCACATACTGAGGTCTGTTTAGTCATCACTGATCTATCTGTGGGTGGAAGAGTGGACATAATTTTCAACAGCTAAGGTTAAAGGTCATAGCGGGGTGCACCATTTAAAAATATAACATTTGCTTGTAAATATTTTAACACAATTTAACTAAAATGAAGTTACCGACATTTGCAGCAATAACATAAATTGATGATCATCTCAAAATGGTCCCTTATTTCTCCTTCTTTCTTTAAAAGCACAGAAATAAGCAAGTAAAACAAATTCTGAGTGCTGCCATGGGTTTGTCATTCGACAAAACCCTGCTGCTCATAAATCAAACTTCTTGTTTTTCACCCGATCCAGTCTCTCTGAAGAGGCTGGGAGAAAGCCCCCGGCAGCAGGAAATGTAAAAAGCAACAGGTGCCACGCTGCACAGCCAAATATAACCACGGCACCTTCTCATTCTCCTCCCGTGTTTCCCCCCTCATCATCCACCCACCTCCAGCTTGCAGCAGAGGGGACGTTTTGTGCAGACGAGCAAAAAGTTCAAACAGCAGCAAGAGGAAAAGACGTTTAGAAAGCAAGAGGGAGAGCACGCACAAAAAAGGAGAAACTTTTTTCCTTTAACTGTGACTCCTCATTTCTCACAGGACACATCTGAGTTAATAACACCAGTAAGAGAAAGCGCGGTGCAGCAGGATCGTACAACAACACGCTCAGTAGCGAGCCCCACATGAATCAAAATGACAAAGGCAATCTGGCAACGAATTCTCTCATGCTGGCTTTAAGCTGTTCAGCTCTCTGGAAGACTGCATGCAGCAGAGAGCAGGCGTGGGGGAAACGAGTGAGCGAAATTTAAGAAATAAAACTCAAATTACTCAGGTGAGCAGCCGCTGTAACACCACCTCCCTGCGGTGGACTTAATCACATCCTGCTTTACTGGACCAGTCTTCCTCTCGGTAATGCAGGGCTTCACTCTATATAAAATTGGACGTGTGTCATGCAGACCTCTGAGCAGAGACAGGTATAAGTTACATGTGATTTTACTGGTTGCGTCTTATCTAAGAGGAGAATAAAAATGTTGTAGCTGGTATTGCTGCACTATAGCAGCAGACTTTGGAACATGCCACCAGCAGCTTTGTAACTAATTGCCTATTAGCTGAACATCTATTGAAGTACTGATCCCTAAAGTTACAGCACAATGTTCTTTTGGGAAAACCCATTCTTATAAAAATACAGTGCACGCCAGGTGTCAGGATCAAAATTATTTTAAAAAGTTGTAAGTAGCCATGGGAAAATGATCAGTTTCAAGGTGTTTTAAAACACATGGTGTCAAAACCACTAGTTTTATTGAGACATAAAGGTGAAACTGAAGTTTTTTTGTTTGTTTTGTTCCCCCTCCAGCCACATGGAGCCTGAGCAATGCTCCCTCTCCTACCTGTTGCTTCCACATGGGCCAGATCTGGTGTCAAGCTGGCCCTATAGCATGACGTGTTTTGTCTGTGGGATGTGGCCTAGTTGAGGTTTGGTTCATGTGGTGCTGATTCGTGCATGGACCACCTCTGGCAAAACACATCTGGGCCAAACAAGGGAGGGCCGTCATTTTTTATCATTTCTGAGCCAAGTGTTTTTGCCTTGTGTGGGCCAGAACTGGGCCAGACAAATTTAGCTCCGAGTTTGAGCCATTTTTTCCATTGTGTTCAATACCTAAGGGGAGGAATTCTCCCAAACTTTATTACTCATTAAGAATATGTCAGTTGTGCATTTCTGGTGGAAAGCACAGTCAACAATGGCAAGTTTACCAGAGGAGCAACACTTGTCTGTCTTTTTCTCAATGTGTGCATCTATACATATAATCTTGTTTGTTTTTATGTCTGTTTGAAATAAAGATTTATTCTATTCTTTTTAAAGGAGACCAATTATGGGTCCTAGAAATTTTTATGGTATGTCTGTGGGCTCTTCAGACCATGTTTATTCAATTTAATGCACAAAATAATTCTCAGATAATAAAATTTCCCATTTTCTAATTCTGCCTGCTCTGACTTCCGTTCAGAAGAGCTGTTTATGTTAATGAGCTCTGTTGGTAACGCCCTCCAAAAATCTGTTGACATTAACTCCGCCCTCCAAAGCCAGCGTTTACGTTAGCATGGCTTTTTGAAGAAGTACATACCCAAAGTTGAGTAAAAAAAAACTTTAAAAAGTGAATTTTGCATAATAGGTCCCCTTTAAGGAAACACTGTTTTGAAACAAACATTTGCTACAAGCTATAAGAGTTAGCATGCTAGCAGGTGAAATATAAAGCCAGCTCACTGAGGAAAAGTGAGAAAAAAAAAACCTGAGGTCAACACGGTACTAAAAGTAAACAAAAGGTTTTAGAACAGTCTGCAAATTCCAACATCAGCTCATGATTTCTAGTAAACTCAGTAATATATGACCCATCTTATTGAATTGAGGATTAAGTCAAATTTGGTCAAAATGACCTAATTACATTTTCAGAYTCTTGGCTTTAAAAGCTACATTTTGATACCTGTTTCATCCGGATATCATAAGCTTATCCAGAGATATGATTTAGTTTGTCTTGATGGTCATGATAATACATTACTGTTTGGTCTGAATCCTAATTTTATGTAAATTTATTGAGTAATTTTTGATGTTAATATAAAGAGTAAATCTCAAATATTACTTATATAATAAGATTTCCCAGTTGTAAAGAAACAAAAACATTGCTAACTCACAGGGAAATTTTCAAATTTTAAAGATTATTTCATCAAAATCAGGTTTTTTGTTGGTACTGCTCAAAAAATGCTTCCAAAATGTTTTATAGGATTATATTTCAGACAGTTCATTCAAATGATTCATTGATAAGGCATTCATTATATTTTGACAAAATGCAATTTTTGCACATTTAAATCAAAACCCTATATCTGCCTATTTTTCCACATTCCACTTTTGGACTTAATCCTCATTTCGATGTGATGGGTCACATATTGCATCTATTGTCTACAGTCACATCCTTTAAATGTCATTTCAAAGTGTAAAATATAAGCATGTTATTGATGCAAATCACTTAGTAATAGTAGGTTGATAGTCATAATGGTTTATTTACAACATGTTAAACATTATGAAATAAAACCTACATCTGTGATCATTTTGAAGCTAATTTTAAAGCAACATGCAAAAGTCTTTAAATAGAGCATTGAACTGGAGGCAGAATAAAGAAAAAAGAAAAAGAAAAAACATAATATGAAACAGCAGCCACAGAGAAAAGCAGGGTTAAAACTCTATCTAGTTTGAGCTCAGGTGCAGTGGGTTTTACCTTCAGGCTGCGAGCATCTCCACACTGAGGAGACCTTTTAACAGCCTTAAGATGGAAAACTCCCGATCCACAACAACCTTTAAAATACAGTGCCCCCCCCCCCACCCCCATCCCATCATTTCCCCCCATCTGTCTGTCTGGTAAGGCCTCTTAAAACCTTTAACTGGTCTCAGATGAACCCCTGTCCAGTGTTGCAGTGATTGACTGGCTCCCAGGACTCCAGTTGTGTAACTTTGAACGGTAAAGTGGTTCACTGCCTCTGAGATGAGCTCATGTTTTCCAGCAGACAGTAACTGGGCCCAAACCAACAGAAACAAAGGTTAACATCTTGCAAAGAAATTTCAAATCAACCTATATTTAGAGAAAGGAATTAAAGCACACATTACATAATGCAGATTTACCTGGTGTGTTTTTGATCAGTTTTAAGGTGCAATAATCCCGCAGGTTGGGTTGGCTTTGAGAATACTTGAAAAACATATCAATCTATATGGCAAACTGTTGTAAATCACAGTTTTTATTATTTTTATTTGGACAAATTTTCCTAAGTTTGGCTTATAACTTGACTAGCCCTTCAGATTTTCAGCAGCATTCCAAATAAATGCAGATATACACATTTCTAATAAAGGCACAACAATAAACATGATCTTGGATCATAACTAGTGTGATAAATCATCTGAATGGGTAGGTTTGAGCTCCATGTCAGGGAGCAGGTTGGGCATCAACCCAACACAAGAAACATTTCTCAGTCTCAGTAAAATGTTGTGGATTTCATCAACAGCGACACAAAAAATGACAGTTAAGATGTCTTTAAAAAAAATCTGTTTACACAGTAAGAGGGTAAAGAACTAGTTTTGAACGGCAGATGTCTGTGCAGCTCTGCACTGAAGACTGGATAAATGAGTGCACAGATTCAAGAACACATGAATTCACAGTCTGCAGTTTCTTCCACAATAGCAGAGAAACATCTCATAATGCAGATAGACATGAACACATTACTTTCTGATGGAACACCTTCACTGACAGCAACCTTACTGACTCTGATTTGAAAACAGAGCTTTATCATTTAAATATAATGGTGTCAAATTGGCTTTAGGCTCTCCTTCTTTTTACATAATAATTGCAAAAATTTTTGACTCATTCAGAGTAGTACCTTTACTGAGACCAAGCTTTTGCACATAATCCAAATGTTCAAGAACAGAGTCTAATTTAATTTGGGAGTGCCTATTCAAGGCATTTTGTGAGTGTTGTTAAGAGGTTAAAGAACCTTTGGACTTGTCGGTTCTAAAACCAGCATGTGGGTGAATTAACAGGAGTGGCGTGTGTAACATGCACATCTGGCATCGTCAGGGCTGAATAACATGTACAGGTTTGTATGTATAAACCTAAAGAGCATAACAGCAGATGACTCAGTTTTTCAGGGTAGGTTTTGTTTATTTGAGCAAAAGACTGTTAAACCACATTGTGCATAGATCATGAAAGGGTGGCAGGCAGGTCCAGGTTCGGAGTCGGCCCGTTTGCAGTCAAGTCTTGCAGCACATATTTGCTTCGCTGCAAAACAATCAAATGCAACAGAATAAAATCTGAAATGTTGAACAGGTTAACTCTGAGGAGGAGAGCTTTTTTTAATGTCAGCAGTTCTCCTCATTTCCCAAAAGCAAGAAGTTGAACTGTTCTAAAAAAGTGACCTCTGCTGGTAAAATGCATGAGAATGAGCCCAGGCTGCAGCGCAAAATAACTAAAAATAGGATTTTTGCTGCAACTGAGATTTGGTTATAGCTCACTATTTTTCATTCCCAGTAACTGGAATTGTATAAATTCTTCCTTTATCTTTAAATCAAGGTTTTCTAACAGATGTGTCTCCAGAAATAATCCTTTTATAATTCTTATGTTGAAATTGACCATTTTTCTCTGCTGGCTGCTATAAATGCTGGGGCATCCCTTCATAATGTTTGGTGTCAGTAGGTACTTTGGTGGTTCTCCCTTTTAAATAAAGAGCTGACATTTAACACCATTATTGTAGACCTCTTTACCTCTCCTTAACTAAATTTGCTCCCTAAAAGGCCAAATTTCAAGAAACCGTGAGAGTCTTAATCCTGACCTTAACTCTCTTAACTCTTCTCTGGGGGGTGGAGTCTTCTTCCTCACCTGTTCCTCCCAGCTTCATCCAACCCCCCACCTGATTATACTGAAGAAACCTGAACTCACTGCTGGAGGGTCTAACTCAGTAGTTGGCTGTAACAAGGCTAAATGTTGCTACATTATAAATATAATGTTGTCAGAATGTGACCTCATCTGCAGCCATGTGGTCCTGACAGAAGCTGTGCTCAGGGACACCCCTGCAGGGGGCTTTCCTCTGAGTTTTCCTTGTGGTTTATGGAAGTTGTTTCCCCTCAGCTGGTGGAGGATGTGTGAAGAAGAGTTCAAACTCAGCATCCTGTCCGTCTGTCCCACAGTCTGAACTCTGCTGGGCCTCTCTTTGTCCCAGCAGCTGCTCAGCCAACAACAACAAGAGGATGTACCTTAGAGCTCAATAACAACTTCGTTTTTATTTATTCTGGTTTCTTTTAACTAAAACTTTATTACCAACACATCGGCACAGTTTAGCTCGACGACAACCATTTGGATCCGACTACAGGACAAACTTTTGCACACAGTTTCAATTGTTTTCGTTGTTAAGAAGTTTTTTTTAATCTCCCTCTCACACACGCACATAAAAACAAAATCTAATGCAGACCTACGAGCGTTCAAACACATTTGTTTCTGTTTTCTGCATTTGGCTGATGCTTCCGCCTTTCATCTGTCTTCTGAAGAACTCTTCTTTTTTTCCACCCCGCAAAAACAAAACAAAACGTGAATTACTGTCACACATAATTTGAACAAAAGATTATTAGTTGCATCTCCAGTTTTATTTGTGATGAATGTGAGCACATGACGGATTAACAGCTGAAAGGTTCTTCTTGTGGACTCATTCTGAGGGTGAATCTTTTTGAGCTAAAACACCTGGGTTCTTCTGAGCAAGTTTGTCCTTAGAGCAGGGATGGGCAACTAAAATGATGGAAGGGGCCGCAAGTCTTTGACCCTACCAGAGGGCCACAAGTCTATTGGCAGGGCCGACGGAAGGCACACACAATCTAGATGTGCCCTGTGGGCCCACAGTTGCTCATCCCTGCCTTAAATGGACCAACAGTAGATGGGGAAAACATGGTGTACTGGGAGATGCAAAATTTGACAGTGAAAGTCTGTTCTAGATAAATGTGTCACAGGGCTGCACGTATAATAGTACATGATGTGCTATTTAAAAAGTAAACAAACTCGCAACAGTGGTCCGTTTGGCATTACTGCTGTAAACATGGCCCAGCTGCTTGCTTTTGATTTAACACAAACTGTGCCTAAATCCTGCAAAAAATCTGTGTGCACACATGTGTTCTAGCATATGTTACCTCATAAGGCTCATTTTCCCAAAATGTATTACCTTGTAGCGACCCCGTGCTCCTTATGGGGCCCAAAGCCCAGGCCCCATAAGTTCAAACGCCATTTGGGTGCAGGGTTAGGTTTGGGAATATAGGCTATGGACTGTTTTGATTAGGGATAGGCAATAGAAATGATTGAAAAATTAATGGAAGCCAATGCAAAGTCCCTGTGAGGGTGGCAAGACATGAAATGTGTGTCTGTGTGTCTGTCTCAGCAGGTTGTTCATCCCACTTGAAGACATTCAGGAAGAAGAGAGTGAGAAATCTGTGGTGTTAAAAGGTGAAACCTCTTATCTGTGTTCTTTACAGAATTTGGTCAAAAACAGCCAGACTTCCTGCTGTGAGGGTCTAGTGAAAACACAGTCCTCTGTGAGGAAGAGACGAGTCGAAAGATTGAAACTGAGAAAAAGAGCAAAACACTGCAGCGAGGAGGAAAGGCAGAGGGGAGGGGGGTTCAAGAGGAGGACGACACAGACAGCCACAGCAGGGGGGCATGCTGTTCTCCGTATTAGACTGTCAATGAATCTCATTAACGTGGTTCTCTAATCAGCAGCTGCGAATGTTCCACTGAAGGCCATCCACTCTGCCCCCACCCCTACACACACACCTCCTTCCTCTCAGCTTGATTTCTCCAATGCATAAATCTACCATTACGACCCCCCCCCACCCCCACACACACACACACACACACATCATCTAAAAGGGTTGGAATTAAAATCTTTGAGCTTCCTGTTTCCATTATGTCCAGTGGGCTTTCTTTTCATGTGAAGCACAGCAGGCTGCCATGTTAAAGATATCTACTATGCCCTTGTCACATCATGACAGGCTTGTTTTCCATCATTTCCACTCAGTAAGCAGTGGGATGAGCGCTCAAGCTGAAAACTTTTTTTTTTCAAATGGCAGCTTACTAGATAAAAACAGGCAAATTAATTCCAAAACTTGAGCATGCGATGCTCAAGAGGCCGAAAAAAATAATAATTTCTTGAATTTGTTCATGGTGTCCTTTACGTTTCAGTGATTCTTGTAGTTAAAACAGGATAGATGGAGCTCCTAAATGAATACACCAAAAACATGAAGTCAGTGGTGTGAAAAATAATGAGTTAGCATTTTTGGATTGATTTTAGTTATGTTTTTATTAGTTGTTTGGTTTCTAATATTTTAGTATGTATTGTAACTATTTAACTTATTTGAGATATGTTCTTTTTACTGTTCATTCAGCCGGATGTATATCCCACCTGTATTACATTAGCAATAACACAACTCTAATTAGAGATGTAATATGCATGAGTGATCTATATCTTTTGAATGATGCTTTAAAATTAATGATAAGAACCATAATACAGATGATTAAGAAACAGCCTATTTCTTACGATTTTCTCACATTTTCCTCCTCAGATGCAAACACACAGACTCCACCTTTGCTTTTCTACTGAGACAAAGAACAACATGTAGCATGGAGGAGCATGCTAGGCAAGTCACATGGCACGATCCTTACATTGTATGTCACCACATACAGAATACATCATTACCTGGTGACATAGGCCACACATAGTGACATCACAAACTGTTCAAAAACAAATTTACAAGCTCTGTCTCCCTTCAATAAGCTAAATAGCCCATCTATACTTGCAGTCACCCACTATACAAAGCCTGTGCAGTGACTTTGTTAGGAACATTCATTCCTCCACATTATAATGTGCATGCACTTGCATTTCACACAGGGTGAGTTTGCGTAGATGGCCATTTTGTTTTAAGGCCAAAATCAATTTGGAGCTAAAAGAACTTTGAGATTACTTCAGAATATGCAAAACACTTTGAAGTAATGCATTAAAAATTTGCAATTGTGGGTGTAAAAGACTTAAACAATGATTCAAGAGTGATGGTTTGAAGCCAACAAAAGGTTGACGCTCATGTGGCTGATATTAGCTACCAGTGCTGGTGCAGCTAACCAGGATTAGGTGAGCAGTAGCTTCAAGGTCCATTACCTGCTTGCTATCAAACTTGCTCAAAAGACATTTATCTGAATTTTCCAGAAAATTTCAGACTTTGCACAATCACACACTCTGTACCTATTCAATTGAACAGAACATAAAATCTAATGTTATCAAGCTTTAAACTCTTTTAATTGGAATTTATAATGTAAATAACCAACTTATCATGATTTGAATGCCTACCTCAAACCCAAGTTTTCAGAGCCAGCTTATGTGTTCTCCTTAAAAAAAATTGAACCTCAGTTTTTCTCAGAAACAACGTATTATGGCAGGTTTGATTTGTCCCTTTGACGAATTGTGCAGCATATTATAGCTCAAATAAACTGCTGGTCGTAAGATGAAATTTCCAAGTTTTCACAAGAATCACACAAGACAATTTAACAATGACAAAAGATTGATGTCTAACTTAACATGCTGAACTGGTTCTAGTTGATTTCCTTCTGGTTTTTGTCCAACTCATTTGTATCTTGTCTTGAATTCCTGCTAATTTATTTTAAAGTTTTATTGTTTGCTTCCGAACTTGTTTGCAATTGGGTTCCGTTCATCAGTTTTTTTTATGACAAAAGAGACCCATTAGAAATGTGTTTGCTTGTAAAACAGTAAGGTGCAGCCCTATGGGGGTGTGTGTGTGTG
>NW_013952557.1:1168080-1180448 GCF_001266775.1 Austrofundulus limnaeus | reverse complement strand
GTCCTTTTCTGTGCTTTTTCTTAATGAGACCTGCTGGCATACAGCAATATGAGCTGAAGACCCTGACAGTGAAATATCAATTTCACCGTCCTCAGAGAAATTTGCATGGCATGAGATGAAACAGAAGAATAAGGTTTGGAAGTGAAAAGACGTGCCCGAGACATTCCCTCGGCCGCACATGTTCATTCTTTAATCATGACCGAGTCCTGCCAAAGCTGGGAAATCTAAAGGCTGTTCACCATCAAAAGGAACCAGCGCAGACTCTTCTATTGTATCTTTCCAGCATCTGACAGTGTGATTAATGGGAGCTACTGAAGCTTCTCTACCCTAAAACCTCAAATCCAAACACCCTCAACCCAGATCACACTGCAAGTTTTTTTCCCTTACGGTACGTCCTCTGAAATTAGCTGACTTTACATGCAACAGTTCTTACACACGTCTAAAGGTCCACAGTGATAAACTATCTGTCCTCTAACTCCTCTCCTCTCTTTTCCGCCCCAACACTCTCCAGAAATTTGAAGCAGCATTCCCCATTTTGTGAGCTCACAGGGTGTGCGTATATGTGCAGATAAAAATAAATAAATTACACACAGACGCTCCAGAGAACCAGGAAACCAACTAGAATGGGCAGCAGGGAATAGAAAAGACATCTGGTGAAGGTCCTGGAGAAGAAAAAAATATGGTGGAAGGTCATTATACAGCTAGTTCTAGAGGTAAATGAACAGGATCTTCATATGCTGTTAACCAGAGACCGCATAGCGGTAACATATGACCCCCGCACACACAAATGCACTGGAAATTAGAAGTCTTTATTCCTAATAAATGCCATGCTATTAGGTGCATCACAAAATTGCAGTGGTTTGGGTAGGGATCCCACTTTTTCAGATAAATTGGGGGTCTGGGGGGGAGGGGGCACTGATTGGTGGGCCTGATGGATAGAGCATTCATCAGAGGTAGACAGCAAAAGAAATCTGAAGCTTCTATGTTGAACAGTTTCTGAGTTATAAACATTTTTGCATGTCCAGACACCCCCACTTTGAAAGGATCCCCCTCCTTAAATATGGGGTCTATCGTAAAACCAGCAGTCACTCTTTCGGGGATGAAGATGTTCTCATCCTTGATAGAGAGGAACATTGGTTTGAGAGAGGAGTAAAGGAAGCCATCTTTGTGAAGAAAAACTGTCCACCATTAAACAGAGGTGGAGGCCTTCGTGTCCAGTTGTCCTCCTCCTACAACGCTGTTATTGCAAGTATGACTCAGCCCCCTGTGAGCAAAAGGTGGGAATCAGGGCCCCAATGATAGTCAGGTGATGGAGCACATGACCCTCTATGAAAAATAGAGCCAACCAAGGCACTAACAATCTGTTGTTTGGCTGATGGTCCTCTTTTGCATGTGACCAACCTGTTTGTCCACCATGAGGCAGTGCTTATAAGGCTGAGTTCACCTGAAACTCCTCATGCTACGTTCACACCAAACGCGTTTTGAGCATTTAGAAAGCGCCCAACGCCTCCAGTTGGACATGCTACATTCAGACCAGGACAGAGCAGAGACTAGATGCACGTCTGAAGAGGGAGGAGCATCTTGTTTTTTGGTTTTTTTTTGGTCTGTCTTTAGCAGATGAAATAAAGATAAAATAAAGAAAATGGCTGTGCTTTATTTACTAAAGAGAAAGCGAACATTGCGCACACCAGATAATTAACTCATCAGATAATTTAGAGGCAGTTTGTTCGGTTAGTTTCACTCCAGGAGCTGCGTGCTGATGAACTATTCTTTGTTCTGAGTCTGCTGACCCACATCGATGCTGATATCTCCAGCTAGAAGATCGACTGTAGACGGTTGATTTCAGCTAAAGAGCTCCTGTCCGTCAGTTTCAGTTTCAGGGAACTGTCATGTGGAAAAATGAGTCTCTCTGGTTGGTTGCTGTGGCATGTTGAGCAGCAAACGTTCAGACTTTTTAACTTGGGCGTCGGCTGCTTTCGCCGCACCGCATGCACGGAAAATGCTCTACCGCTACCCTCCACTTCCTTGCACGCCACGCTAAACGGACTAGACACACCGCGAGAACCCTAGAGGCACGTCCACCATAAACTTTGCATATAAGCCAGCCGCTCCTGCAGCTCAAAACGCGTTCGGTGTGAACGTAGCATCAGACTAAAGAAGTCTCTTGGAAGAGAGACAAAATGTTTCCATCAAGACAAATCTTACTACTTCTGAACAGCCCTGGACAACAGCTGGGTCTTCCAGCCTGCTATGTTGTTACCAGTGGAGGTCCTTCCATGGATCCAGCTGTCAGGTTTTTCGAAGATCCTTGTCCATCATCATCTTGTCCTGCTGAGCAGTGGGCCGCTCCCCGGTTGTTGGAGGCCGAGGCTGGTAACAGGAGCTTATTGAGCCTGCCCATGTAGCCAAGACCCGCAAGAGCCCACAAAGAGCCAGACAGGTTTGGAGCATGGGTACGATCACCTGACAGGAAATTAGTTTGAAGTTGTACATTATGTTTATTAGTACAATTTGCAATACATAGCACTGGCCTAATGGCACAAGTGTTCAGTTTAATGTGTTTACGCTGACACTGATGTTATAATTTAATTATTGCACTTAAGTTTAATTGTGTTATTAGCAGAGAGCCATGGATCAAACATTTCTTAATGTCTTGCTTCCAACAGAGTCATTATGGGAGCAGAAGTCAAACTTAGAGGTTAAAATGCCTTCTAACTGAACGGCTGGTTTATTCATAGTCAATAAACTATAAATAGGACATCTCTCATTTTTTCTTTAAATGACAGAGTTTTGTTGCCCAGTTGCATGACTTTAAGCTGAGTTGCAGATGTTTTCTTTCCAGCACTGAAATGAACTCCATTTATGGACATTTTTTGAATTGTGGCCCTTGTTAACTGTGTTTTACTTGTGCTGGTACATGACCTATCTGTAAGAAAAATCTCTCTGGAATTATTGGATAGATTTTGAAAAATTTATAAAAACAATAATTATTTTCACATCTGTGCTTAACTAACTTATGTTAAATCAATTCAAGATGGCCGCCACAGTTTATTAACCATGGCACATCCTAAGTAAAGCCAAAAATATACTTTCTAAACTTTAGTAAATCTATAAATAAAAAAGACATAATCACCTACTTGTTGCAACAAATGAAATTTTGCTTTGGTGCCTCACATTTCTCTTTACAGCTGCTTCAATAACGCTTTGATTTGAGTCTGCATGTGAATAATTTAATTGACTGGACATGATTTGCAGAGGCTCGCACCTACTAGTTTGATCATACATTTTGAAGCAAAAAGAAACAACTTTTATTTGTAATAAAATTACAAAACCATATAAAAGACTGATTTCAGTTTGTCATTGTGGGTGTGTGTTGATTACTGAGAGAGAAAAAGATCATTGAAATGACTGTAGCATCAAGCTGTAACATAAAAAACAGCAACATGTGAAAAGGGTCTGAATACTTCCTATGTAATCAGAAAACTATATTGAAGCTTGTTCTTTTGTTTTGAAGACACTCCGAGCTTCTCTCAAAAGCTGGCGACCCTTTTTACCAGTCAGCACATGGCTTTACTCAGAAGGTTTGTGTTGTCTGAGAGCACATCCATTTGCACATGCTTGCGTCACATTTGTATTCCACCCACAAACACAGACGTGAAAGCTGGAACAGTTGATCCTGTATCAACCCTGTTCCCAGTAGGTTAGCCAGCAAAGATCCTGTTAAACGCTGTGAGCGCTGCTGCAGCCCGTGAGGGAGGGAGAATCCAGCACTAACCTCCATCTGCTGTGGTCAGCTGGAGCTCAGAGTCGGCAGCACTGTCTGAAGGGCAGAGCTTATTCTGTGTGTTAGGAATCAGAACTGAGAGAGGGGAAATATAAGAGGTAAAAATAAGTAAAGAAAACAACAAAGAGGGGATGAAGGATCGAGAACAGCCATGCGCGACAAACGCGCTCCGAGGCTTTTTTTATCTGGGTGACAGGTGCATTATCATAGGTTAATGAGAGGCCTGGTGCTGTCTGTAGCTGCAATCAGGGGAGCAAAGCCTCCAATGCCTCCTCCATCAATCAGATCCGACAGACGTCCTGACTGAAGAGCACAAACACGTGGATGGATACAGTACGCCCAAACATGAGCCACGTCCAAACAACTGAGCACAGCTCATTATGGCTCGAGGAGTACAGTGATGGAACAATATTATGGCTGTAATTTGGTGTGGCAGATTACAGAGTGATTATGAGGTATTTATGGAGACAATGAGAGATAATTAGCTCTTCAAGCACAGCCCTCAGGTGTGATCATCAAACTGTGTTATCCAAGAGGTCTCTGGGTGGAAAAACAGTGTCGGATGTATTCAGATCGTTTCCGCTCAGGGTATAAAATCTATTTTTTTCTCTTCTCTGTCTAAAAGTTAATAACATGAACACAGTAGAGTTACCTCAGCCAACCGCTTCTCACCTCAGATTTCTGGTTTTCAGTTCTACAGGTTTTTTTTCTCCCCTCAGGTTTGATGTCACCGATGCTCAGATAGAAAAACGATCATTCTCGATTCACTTTTCCTTTCGTTGCCAGGGACAGCCACTGTGAGTGAAATGTGATCAAACCACTCCCACAAGGATTAGGATCACATCATCAGCCAACAGGAATATTTAGCTCTAAAAAAAAAGGCAGTAAAACAGGCTGTAAATATTTTAGCAAAACTAAAAAATAAAAAACAAACAAACAAACAAACAAAAAACCTCTAAACTATTTATAGTTCATGTGGAATCAAAAAAGCCCTGAAGTGAAATGTTCTCACTGGTTGAAGTATGTTATTTTGGTGGAGAAACGAATTCAGGAAAAAAGGTTTCACAAGCATTTAAAAATGGTTATAGATAAGTTTGCTTGATAGTAAACCTGATTTTTTTAAACAAACATTTAACTAACAAATAGTTAATAATGACTGTTAAGTGATTATTTGAAAGCCCTCTGATGAATAAAAAAACATGTTCTCTCTGAGACAAAAAAAGAATAATAACTTGTGCAAATTATTAAATAAAAAAAGGAATTAAATTAATAAAATTTGATTGTGACGCATCAAAACTTGGGCTAATTGGAAGCAATCACTGAGTTGACGTCTACACCTACATCTGCAACTTTTGAAGTCAAAGCATTTCAAAATGGCCCCCTCAGCCACACAATCTGAGCAAACACAATAACAGTTCAGAAACTCAGTGAATTTGTCAGATGCTGAGGTCAGATTTGGTGTGGTAGTAGCTGATAGTCATTCACAACACATACACCGAGTGGTAACAGATAGCTGTTGCAGTATAATGACTAAAATGGCTACAACTTTGTCATTTTTCAACAAATAATGGAGTTAGTTTTAAACTCTGACATGGAAGGTGGCGAGTCACGTGGCTGGGGCTTTCATTTATTCATATTTTGTCGGGGTTGTTGCTTTGTTCAGGGGGATCTCGTAGCAACACAAATTTAAAATGAAGGACAAAAGAAAGTTTTGCTTCATACACATGAGCTGCTAAAAATCAAATTATTTGCATGATTATAAAAGAAACAGAATATTTTAATGTACTAAAAGAGGTTCTAAAAAATTCCAAATCATTTGTAAAACTACAAGATGATGTGGGTTTATTTTAGTCCCAGCAGCTGGGTGAAAGATCTATCTGTGTATAATCCATTTGCACGTTTATCTCTCGCACAAACAGAAGACAAAATGAGCCAAGGATGTGCTCAGAGTGGTGAAACGCTGCCTTAAAATGTACATTTCTGTTTATGGAAGCTCTCAGATCCTTTTGTAGGTTGGATGGTTGTTGTGGATTTTATTTTTATGTCTTTCACGCCTCACTTGTTTCTCTCAAACTAACCCCCTCCCACCTCTCACCCCTGTCTCACTGAGCTCTAGTGGAAAGACTGTGCTGATGCTCCCTTGTGTTTGGTCAGCCACTGGAAGTCATTTCAGCAGCTTTTATTCTGCAGAGGCCAAGAGGGGCCACATGGAGAGAGGGAGCTTTTCCCTTATCGAGGTGGATTTGCCCACAAGGGGAAATACAGAGGTAAAATGAGCTGAGGCGGGAGAAAGGAAGGAGGATCCGAGCTGGAGTCAGGTCCATCATTCTTCTAGACTCTACAAGCCGCTGGGCAGGAAATGAGGCGGAGGACACCCACTGACCTGAAGCCACTTGCCGCCTCTCTGCCTGTCTTTGAAACAATTTGAAGAGCTAATGGAACTAGACTGATCCTCTTCCCAGCTCGCACAGAGGCACTGTGACTCATACTGCTCATTTCTGATTAGAGCTCCCGGGGCTTTAAAAGTAATCTGCACCAGACTCCGGATAGACCCGGCCTCTTATGTTATTATACATCCCTGTCAGGGAGATACGCAGGTACTTTGTTTTTGAGAGATGGCTGAGGGAGATGGCAAACAGGAAAGACAGGCGAGGGAGGAAAGGGACCTTTTGGTGGGGTGTGGGGGGGTCAGTCTGCAGGTGGAGGTGGTGGGTGCTGACTGGATGAGGCCACAGCTCAGTGAACAGGATGCTGGGAGGTGGAGTGCTGCAGCTGCAGAGGGACTTCCATCATCACCTGATGGTGTGAAAGCTCAACAACAGAACTGCATACGGCACATTACTAAGTATTGTACAGCAATCTATAGCAATGGATGGACAAGTGAAGACCTTGTATAACATTTGGAAATGATCTTAAAGCTGGGGTGATAACAAGACACTGTGTCTTCCAACCTATTAGGAGGTAAAGGAGGGAAAGTCTGCAGACAGTGTGGAACTGATAACCTCTAATAACAGCCATTTAATGGACTGACAACATTCCATTCATCCGGTGGTTCCTTAATGCAACAGCTTGTACAGCCTGTGTTGAGCTGTCAATCATGATTCTGCACCGCCTGTCATCAGATGCCCCGCCCCCATGCTAAATTTGGGTCATAAGTTTGAAATTGAAAGTCATAAGTTTGAAACTGAAAAAAAAAAGAAACTGAAAAAAATTGAAACTGAAAAGACAAGATGTTTGAAACTTTTCCAGATTCTAATATATATATATATATATATATATATATATATATATATATATTTCAGTTTCAAATCTTTTTTCTTTTTCTTTCAGTTTTAAGATTTTTCAGTTTCAAAATTATTTTTCAGTTTCATTTTTTCCAGTTTCAAAATTATTTTTCAGTTTCAAATCTCCTTTTTTCAGTTTCAAAAACTTTTTAGTTTGAACAAAACTTATGACCCCAATTTAGCCCCGTAAAAATGAAGACTGATTGACAGAAACGATCTGAAGTACTTATAAAAGTAAATAAACAAGGCAGCAAAAACAAAAACACAAAGCACTCAGCACAGGACACTGAATATAAAGGGAGAACTAACTTGAGGAGGCACACGAGGAGCAGGTGAGTGTGGGCAGGGCCAGAGCACAGACAGGTAGGAGGAACTGAGCAGAAATCACAGAAAACTAGAAGACAGAAAACCAAGAAAATATACTCAAATAGCAGAATACACACAACGAAACTCAGACTGTGACAAATATGTTGAATGTACAACTTAATAACTGAAAAATACACATATAATATAATATAAACACCCCTCTGCAGTGATGTAAAATACAGCTGAGAGGGGTTTTTATTTGTAAGATTTTCTAGATATTGTCATGAAAAATGGGGGCAAATAATAAGCACACTTTATTAATAAGAAAATAGTATAAGAAGTAATATATTAAAGGTTAATCCAACATACAGTCTATGATTGATTGTATTCAGTATAAATATATGTGCCATATGAACACAGAAGTGTTAGAAAAATTCACTTCAGCTGTTCCCAGAAATAAATCTTCATTTTCTATTTTCTCTCTTTAAATTCATTTCAGTAACTTGTTGCTCACCAGCGTCCACATCGTCATCTTTCATTCTTTTATTACATTTGGTCTCAGCAGGATCGTCATCTGTCTCACTTCCTCTGACAGATGTGTCGGTCGTGTCTTCAGAGCAGCTTTCCTTGTTGTGTTTGACCCTGACAGTTTGTTTATGTGTTCAGATGAAAGCAGCGGCAGCAATGCTTTCAAACAGCCAACATGGAGGGAAAACGTCAGAGTCAAGCTTTTACAAGGGCAGCAGTTATGGCAAGCCATTTGTCTATTTGTTTAATGTGCTTGACGTCAAAAAATCATTAGAGAAACTCTGCATTAGTTGTGAATTTTTCACACTAGTTCAAAACTAGTGGTGCACTTTTACACGTCTAGAACGTAGCATACAAGTCCCGACTAGTTTTTAATGTACCAGTGGACCCCTCAATAAATTATTGATTACAGGGTTTACAAATTGACACATTAACATCAAAACCAAAACAAAGAACTACACCTATTTATTAACTAGTAACTGACAGCATTTATCCTGTTGACAACAAAATTTTAAAAAGCTTTTAGTTGATGCATTTTCATCTTTTCTAGTTGATTAGTGCACCTAAACTAGTTAATTACTAAGCTACAAAACATTAACTGTTAACATGACTAGATTTGATCTTAGTGCAACTACCACATTTTAACAATTTGTATCTGCACTAATTAACTAGTAACTAGTACAAAAATGTGTCAACCAGTTGACTAGTGAGCATTTTAACAAGTAGTTAATTAATTTGGTCCAGTGGTTGATTTGTGAGTCAAAAGGCCAACTAGTTCAGGCTACTAGTGGGACAACATGGCTGACTAGTATCACTTCTGCTTTAAGTTGGACAAAAATGTGTCACTAGTGAGATTATTAGTTGAACTAATGCACCAAATATGTAACTAGTACAGACAATCGACAAACTGGTGATGCTGGTCATCATGTTGAATAAATGCACAACTTGCCCTAAGCAGTAAACTACTACACTGAAGCTTCATGTTTTTATTCTTTTAACATTTGATCAGGATCGTTAGTTTTGTTCAACAAAAAATTCCAGAAATCAAACACCCAAAAGCTGACTTTGTTTTTAAGGATCTGCATTATTTTTACTATTAATGTCTTCAAAAGTATTTCTAGTCATTTTAGTGTCAACGATAAAGTAAAACATATCACCTGTTCTGTTAAAGAATAAAAAGTATTTGAAATAACAAAGGAAACAAAAACAGATCATTAATCCAGTATTTTCCCTTCTTCCTTTCCCCCTCTGTCATGATGAGTGATTTATGTTAGTTTTTTTTTAGTCGTCCTGTACATCCATTCTCATTTCCTGCTCCTCCTGTTGTCACAATTAAATTACACTAAAACCAGTCATAAATCGTTCAGTGTCCAGAAAGAGGCAATTCACGCAAGTCATCCCACATTTTAACATATGGAGAGACGAGACTGAACTCTGCTGAACTAAATTAAAATCAGGCTCCTGAGAGGGACTGAGCTCTTAGAGTCTGTGAGTGATACGCAGAAGTGTTGCTGAGGTTAAAGGTTGCAGTCGATGGTGAAATATTGTACTTGTGTCTGCATGACATCATGAGAAAAGAGTGTTTCTATAGTTACAGCAGAGAAATAATCTCATATGAGTAGATTTTATGTATGTGGAGCTCTTTGTGCTGCTGAGCCACAGGGATCATTCAAGCAAAAAGCATCCAAAACACAATAAAATACATTATTAATTACCTTAGAGGTGTAGAAATAAAAAAGTAGTGAAACAAATGATTTGTTGCTATGAATTATACCCATCACTACAGCTTTCATAATTTATTTTTAAGACAACATATAAATGGACCACAAAACATTTCAACAGAGCTGCAAAGAAAAGGAAGTGGGATTATACTGCCATCTCCTGGCTGCTTCAGGTATTACACCTGTCACAGTAAAATGTATGGAGTGTGCGGAAATATTAGCCTGGCCCTTGCAGCTCCGCTCAGTTCTAGTTTCCCTTCATTGCTCCGTCTGGGACTTCTCCACTGAGTTGGATTTCGCTGGCAGATTTTTAGCCGGGCCAATCAGAGAGCAGAACGTCAATTTTCTGTGCAGAGGCTCTTGTAGTTTATTTCACCTGGACCAATCAGAGAACAGAAGGAGGAGCTTTGAACGACTAGACTAGACTCCATTAGAGAAACTGCGTGTTTAATACTTCTCACCAAATGAACATGATGCAGGTTTATGAGGCGTAGGAGCCTAAATGCCCTGTTATTTGTTCATTAAAGTTAAAAAGGTTAAAAAATCAGACACACTGATATGGATAAAGCTAAAAGTTCATATTTGTGTGTTTTCAATTATAATTTTTGAAAAGATATTTGATAAGATGACATGTTATTTACATGCATATTTGAATGACTTCAATATGTGACTTTAATTAGCTGGGGGAGGGGGTAGTTAAGAATAGGAGCATATAGACTTAAATAACAACGCTGTTATATGGAATGGAGCCAGACATGGAAGTAGCCTCTCTCTATTTCTCTCTGTTCCTTTTATCTGTTGTTCTTTTATTTATGTTTGGATTTTGTTTTTGTATATTTTGTAATTTTTTATTTATTTTTTTGTTTTTGAGAAAAGCCTCTGTGTCCCACCCATAGAAACTGTCCCCTTCATACATGGTCCAGCATTCCACTTTACTGAATATGCAACATAATCACACATTTCTGTTCGGTATGGACCGCTCGGCGTGGAGCTGAATTCTGGGACCCAGCAGTCTGCACAGGTAGAGGATGTTATACACAGAAAAGGTAACGCTCATGAATGTAATTGTTGGGAAAATCCAACATTCAGGACCTGTCCTGAAACTCTTTTTCACCTGAAAGCGCTTCTCAATATAAGAGCTTCACCATCAACAGTTCAAAAATGGGCACACCGTTGTAAAGGATGACACGTTTGGAGCTACTTTTATGAATTGACTTCATTGACACCTTTGTTTGTTTATCAGTTATTTCTGAAAGTCACCTCAGCATGTGATAGTCTATTAAAGGCCTTTCTGTCAGCAGCAGTATTTAGAAACAGTGGAACAGCAACAATGCCCACATGAAGAGTTATAACATTTATAACCATCATAATGTTCAAATAATAATAGTAGCTACTTGACTGAATGTCAAAATGAATCAGTGATGTTTTATTGCAGACTGATTAAAAAAGTCCAAAACAGAGAGAATCACTGGAACACATTGGTTTCTGATGGGTGTGACCACTGACTGAACAGATAAGACACCAGGCTTAACTAATCCTGGCTGTTAGCCTGGTCTGGAACAGGCAGCTGCACAGAATAAATCACTAACTTTTGCACCACTGTCTTTGTGAAACTGGATCGAGGCTTAATTCAGCCAGGATATCTAAAAAATCCTGGCTTAATCCCCTATCCTGGTTTTATGAAACAGCCCCCTGCTGGAAACTAAATCAAAACCAACAAGCAAAAAAATAAAATAATTCTTATTTTTGTGGTTGAAGTTTATTTATAGTTTCATATTAAAAATTACAATATAACATTTCTAAACAACTTTTACACCCACATTTTTTTTCTATCAAACAACATATGTATACAAAATATTGTAAAACAATGAAAAACCTTCATTAAAAAACAAATAAAATAAAACAAGTTAACTTAATGTAGAAACGTTCCAAAATAAAAAAATGAATCGGACCATGACTTTGATGATTGTCAATTTCCTCGTTTGATGAACGGGTTTTAAAAACTCCTGTGAGAGGGCATGAAAGGGCCACTATGGGCCACATTAAAAGTGCAATCCACTCACTAAATTACCCCGAAACACAGCTCTAAGTGTGTTATGTAGTGAAATGTAGTGGAAGGGGTGAGATAATGAAACTGTGAAATAATTTTTTTTAAATAAGCTGATGAAGGGTTGTTTTCAGCTCAAATCAGCCTTGAAGAATGGAAAACCACTTGTTTAACTTTTCTCTCCGGTGCCTCACAAAACAAACATCACAGAGAGCATAGTGGTCTCGCAGCAGGTGTTCTGTCACAAATATAAAAGTACAATGATAAAATAAAATAAAAAAACTTTAGAGATTAAACGCCATCAGGAGCTTGGATTAAGACATTCAGGTTGTGGCTCTCTGTTCCCAAAAACATGACGTGTAAAAGAAAACAAATATAACTAAGAGTGACGAGAGCTTCACTTAAAGGGTTCTCTGATTCAGATCCAAACAATGCTGACAGGCAGCAATGGTCACCTCACGTCCCATAATCCCTTAAAGACACGTGTACATTAAAAAAAACAAAACAAAAAGAAACACAGATGACACGATATAAACAATGACAAAAAATATTAACACATCACTCGGACACTTTCTTCATGCAGAGATGTTTGTTTTAAAGAAAGCAGGAAGAGAGTGAGGCTCACAGAGGATGATAACAGGGAATGTGTGTGTGTGTGTGTGTGTGTGTGTGTGTGTGTGTGTGTGTGTGTGTGTGTG
>NW_013952557.1:1164693-1165955 GCF_001266775.1 Austrofundulus limnaeus | reverse complement strand
CATTAAATTCCAGTGAAATATATTTATGTTTGTGGTTGTAATGTGACAAAATATGGAAAAGTTCAAGGGGTATGAATACTTTTGCAAACCACTGTATGTGTGTGTGTGTGAGAGAGAGAGTCGTAGACTGGCTCTGTCCTCCTCAGTACTTTGGTACTTTGGTGTAATCCTCCTGGACGACGCTCTTGCACAGACACATGGACAGGATCATCCCCAGGAGCTGAAACAGAAATATCAGATTGTCACAGGAAGTTGAACAGACCAACATCCACTAAAAATAATAATTCAACCATCTGAGGACAAACAGAACTTCTCCGCAGACATAAATTATTGTATTCAAGCTTTTTTTCCTCCACATCCGTCATGAAATAAATGCTGTCATGCTCACTGGGGGAAAACCATTTTCTCTTTTACTGACAAACATGTGAGTTTGTCTAACCAGCAGGGGGCAGATTACAGCCTAATCTCCTCTAGAAAGGCTTCCATTTTGCATAAACAAAGTACTGATCTGGTTTTAGTTTCTGAATTCAATAAACTGCATAACTCATTCACACAGTTTTCTTTTCCCTCCATTTATACTTTCATACCTTTTCTGCAATCAAATTACTTCAACATACTTTGCACTATTTAAATAATTCACATATCACATAATATTTGTCTCGATCAGGAACAATATGTTACAGACTTTAGATTTTGTAACTATTTCAGTTTTTGATTTATTTAAACGTTATTAAAAAAAAACTCCCTACAGAGGTTTCAGAGTTCTCTTCAACTCCTTTAGAAACAGTCTTCTGTAAAACCTGCTCAAGAAAACTGGCTTCATTTTTGTCTACGTGCTCATTAGCAATTTGCTACTGTTTAGCTTAGTTTAGCTTTCAGCAGTAGTTTTGCTCATTTAAAATTTTAGCAACTGTTTTTTTTATTTTAGCATCTGTTCTAATTGTTTTAACTTTACAGCAGTGGTTAAATTCAAAATTTTCAACAAATTTCAGCAGTCATTTAGCACTCACTGCATTTTCACAGGAAACACAATTTCTCTAATATTGATTGACTTCAGAGTGTTTGCAATCCACTTATGAAAAGTTTGTGTGCTCAGATTATCAGGGTGACTTTTAAATAAAAATCCAAAGAGGAAGAATTGGATACAGTACCTCCACCACTGCCACACCAACACAGATCCCCAGAATGACTCCAAAGTTCTCCAGCAGCCATTTCTCCACTCTGCTAACACAACCCTGTGGGGGGGTGGGGTGGGGTGGGGT
>NW_013952557.1:1161279-1162958 GCF_001266775.1 Austrofundulus limnaeus | reverse complement strand
GGTTAGTATATTTAAAATGGATAAATGTAGTATAAAAATATTGTTACTATGCCCATGTTTAGTTGACCTGATACAAATGTTTATCCTCCAAAAATAGTTGGGGGCACAGGTCTCTGCTACTGTTATTTTGTGGGTCAAAAGTTGAAAAGTTTTGGAACCAGTGCACTTTGGTTCCCAAAGTTGGGCTTGGGACCCAATTATGGGTTATAAAGCACCTTGGATAATCTCCAGAAATCAATTTAAAGGATAATAAAATAATTGCTGATGTAATATTTTCTCTGTAATTATTACAAAAACACAAAATAAGTAAAAATAAGTATTTATATTTGTGTACAAGCTGTTTAGATTGTCAAAAATCCTGTGTTTTTAGGGTTATTAACAAAGTTTGTGTACTCAGACCAGTAATATTTGGGGTCACAAGGTTTTGCCTTGGATATTTTGTGGGTCAGAAGATAAAAAGTTTGGGAACCACTGCTCTAAAGTATGCAGATTGTACATCAGCGGCCACGTACCGTTTCATAGATAGGTGGTTCTGAAGACATGTACTCGCAGAGGCCTCCTTCTTTCAGATCAGGACCAGGAAGGGATTCGTTGCGACAGGAGCACGGGAAGAGCTTCTGGGTGCTGTTCTTGATCAAAAGATTCTCCGACCAGTTGCCCGGACTGGTCCATCCACAGCAGTTCATCTGGATGACGTGAAAGAAAAGGGGAAATGGTTTTAAAAACGATGAGGCAAAGAAAACGTGTGTAGAGGATGGAGTTTAAATAAAGCAAAGAGAGACAGAAAATAATGTGACGTGAGATGAAGACCAACACTTCTGAAGCAATTTCATCCTGGCAGTCGTTTCTACAGAAATCAGAACAAAAGGGACTTGGCAGAACCGAGCACAGGAGATGAAAGGAGGACATAGAAGGCTATAGGCTGATTAACTGAAAGAGCCGGTGCATCCAAAGGGCAAAAACATACAGACTTTCTAAGTTTCAGTATCTACGTCTGAGAGCTGCCAGAAAGAAACAATGAAAGTGAAGAGATTCTGGTCTAATCACACGAAGCACTAAAGTTATTAAAACAGCAGCAGCAATAGTTTATCAAAGTCTCACTTATTCATCATAAAAAAGGCAAAATGAGACTAAAAACCAGATGCATTTAAATGTATAGAATAAAAAGACGGTACAAAAAAATCTAACTCTTCAAGAACTTTAGAAAGGACTATTGTTGGTTTATCTGGAGGCCCGCTGCTGCTCGGCCCTACCGGTGGGGTGTGCGGCTGGCTGCCAGCGTGCTGGGGGTTCCCGGGGTCTGGGGCTGGGCGCTGTGGTGTGTGCCGGCCTGGCCTGGTGACTGCCTGTTGGGGTTCGGGGCCTCTGGGCCTGTCGGGCTTTGGCCTGGAGAGGGTGCGCCCTGGGGGCCCAGACCTCTGTGCCCTTTCCTGGATCTGCTTTGGTATGGCGGGTGCCGGTGGGACCCATGAGTTTGTCGCTGCTGGCCCCGGGGGCTGTGCGTGTGGTCGCTGGGGGGACTTTCCCAGTTCTCCCCTATGGTCTGATCTTCGGATCTTCCCGTGCGGGTGCCCGTTGGGGCTCTGCGCTCGGGATTCCTCTCAGGCCCTTGGGCTCTGGTCTATGGCTGCCTCGTGTCTTGGGGGTTGGGTCTTGGTCCTCCACAGTCACTATTAAAT
>NW_013952557.1:1145231-1160754 GCF_001266775.1 Austrofundulus limnaeus | reverse complement strand
CCGCGGATAACAGAGCAGGCAGGAGGGGGGGAGGACGAGGAGAAGAGCGGTGAACTTATTTCTAATTTTATCTGACTTATTTGATTTTATTTTTATTGTTTTTTATTGTCCTGCAGGCTCTGATGGAAAATTAATTTGAAGCTGAGTATTTTTTTTATAAAAATCATTTGATTAATCTAAAGCAAAATGCGGGAAAATCTGTGTCAATTACAGACATTCTGTTCACGTGAGCAGCTGTCAGTCAGCACCTGTCAACCTCCAGACGCAGGTCGGAGCGTGTCTGAACCAATCACTTTTGTTGGCATTGATCAGCTGACTGATTTAAATACATCTTAAYATTCATGAGGTACTTTACATTGACTGTTTATGGTTGAGTGTGGGCGTGTAGAGGGTAGAACCTGAGGAGGGACCTCGTGCGCAAACGCTGATGTGCGGCTGTGATTTATAAAGGAAAGATGTGCAGAAACATGCGTACGCATGGTTTTATAAATCAGAATTTTTTTTGGCGTACGCCATTTCCGCCTTTTGGCCGTAAGTTCACTTTTAGTATGGTTTCCACGCAATCCTTTATAAATGAGACCCCTAGCCTGTTTTCAGAAAACTCTAAAAACATCCAATGTTTTTTAAGTGAGGAGGCTTCGATCAGTTACAAAATGCAAAACATTTTATTTTAATCCGGAGTTCCTCAGAACAATGAAGTTTGACCACTTTTAACATCTTCAGTGACAACACTGACTGTAGGTTTTTAAACTAAAGTAGACTGGTTCATTACCTCACTGTACAAAACCACCTGGACTCATCTGGATTAAAGCTACCATCACAAACTGAAGGGATGGTTCAGATGCAGTTTCTAAATTTGTGTAACTAAATATAAAACAGTATATCCTCAGTGTTGACTCTTACTCTTAAGAAAAATCAAGTTGCATCATGATAGCTATAAATACACAACTGCTTCCTGAAGTGCTAAAGTAAAAATGTATTTAAGTTGCTCAACAATTATTTGTAGTTAGCACATGGATCTGCCAATCAAACACAACTAGACCCTTAGATTGAGGGAAACATGATGTTAGTACCGAGACTGATGTAAACAGTGTTCAGTTTCACTGTAATAAATCTATTCTTCAGTTTTTGAGTTACATAAACAAGCTGCTGCTTTGACTCACCGTCCTCTGAATGTAGTCCCAGGTCTGTTCTGTGGTCCTGTTCTGGCCCGTGTAGCTGATCATCATGTCTCTAATGATGTTGGACATCTCGTATTTCAACTGGAAAGATTAAAAAGAGTAAATTATTACAAGCAGAGTTTAAAAGGGTTTTATTTATAATACAGCAAGCCTCCGTTTGGATTAGGTTTGGAAAACAGAAATCACCTTTTTTTCCTAAGACTCTGTCTTGTTCGTTCACATTCATACTCAGCAAGATCACATACAGCTCATTAATATCCAGATGAGGTAAATACATAAATATCCTCCTTAAGGTATGTATTAGACTTGGAAGAAAACAGTTTCGTAACTCCCTAAATACAACAGCACTGATGCTAATCTTTCAATGATTAATATAATTCTTCACCTAAAATCCATTTATTCAGCTTCTGTTTAGAGTCTCACTTGGGATGTCCATTTTTATTTGTCAGAAGCATTTATTATAAAGTATTTTAGTCCTGTGTGTGCACAGTTTTAAACATCAGCTGTTCAACGTTGATAAAACTGGGAAACAAAAAAAAGGGCTAAAGCCGTCCGTCTGTCCATCAGTCCTTCGCTTTGTGGTCAGGCAGCTGATCAGATACCCAAACCACCTCAACTGACTCCTCCTTTTCACCTTCCACTGCCACATCGGCCTTTCTGTCCTTGACACACATGCACAGTAGTGGTAACTGGGGCAGGCCGTGGACGTCACAAGACATTATACAGACAGGCTCTGGTATCATGGCTACCTGACAACGGAGCTCAAAGTGTGGGATCATTTTAAGAAAATGAAAGAGAAACCTGTGYAATATCTGCAGAGCAGAACTTRCCTTCCACAGCAATTATTTTTAGTTAGCATATAGCTAAAATCTAATGATGGTTATATAATAGCAGCTGCATTCTGGCGCGATAAGCTCTATGTTTTATATTCAATTAACGTATGATCTGATTAGTCGACTAATCGAAAAAAGATAATAGGTGATTAATCGATTATAAAAATAATCGTTTGTGGCAGCCTTAGGGTCAAACAATGTTTTAGTCAAACAGAACCAACAAGAATGAAACAAAAAGTAAAGAATTAGAGAAAAAAATAAATGTTAAATGTAAATAAATTCAAATTATAATAAATTAATAACAGTTTTGCATCTAAAAATCATATTTTATTATTTTAATCTATTTTCCTCATTCAGCAACCTATTAAAATTTTGTTATGTTTCATGTAGGAGAAATACACATTTTTTTCTGTCAGTATTTAATACAGCTGGCAAAATAAATTGTTAAAATATGTATTATGTGCTTCTGTTTTTTAATTCAGGGGATTATTTAAAAAATCCTTCATTTTATGGGAAGACCCTCCTGATTCAAGAGAAAAATCAGTTTTTTTTAAAAATGGCTGCTTATTAATTAATCACTAATCAATCTATAAGATAAATCAACTTCAGATTAATTCATTATCAATAACTTGCATCCTTAAGGAGTTAACTTAATTTATATCTACTCATATTCAAGTAATTAAGTGTTTTAATGATTTGGCCGATTAATCGAAAAAATAATCAACTGATTAATCGATTATTAAAATAATCGTTAGTTGCAGCCCTACATTGAAGGTGTATTGTGACCATATAACACCTGACAGTGTCAGTTATTTAAAAAATTGATATTGGTCAAAGTCAGAATTGGATGGTCAGACATTTAAAAGACTGATCGGCCAGAAAAGTGCAATCGGTGCACCCCTAGTAAGAACGAGTGTCCTGATCCTTCGTTCCATCTCCATTCTGCCATCCCTTGTAAACAAGACACTCAGAAACATAAACTCCTTCGTCTGAGGGAGTGACTCATCTCTGCCCCACACAGAGTGCCAAAGCCAAGAAAACAAAAATACCCACACCATAACTTCTGACACAATTCATCATCTTTATCTGAACCTCATGTTTCTGAGCAGAATGCCACAGTTCACACGTGTGAAGCCTCACGCTGGGCTGAAACACTACAAAAACACAACATCCAGTGCGAAAGACTAACTGGGTTTATGAGGGAAAGACCACAGAGTGAGAGCTGCGACGCAGCTCTGCAGAAGATGAGTGAGAGCCTCACCCTGTTCTGGGAAAGGGCACCACCCTGCCCTGTGGTGAGCCTTAAACACAGGGAGTGTGTGGAGGGCTACACACACGCATGTGCTGTCACAGAAATACACATGTTCACACACGCACGCACACACACACACACACACACACACACACACACACACACACACACACACACATACAAACACTAAAATCTACCTCCACAAACAATTTGGTTAGGTTGATCAACAGAGCAGTTTTTTATGTCCTCTGTAAATAATACATGTCAGAGACACTGATGTGCTCAAACAAAATGCTGCCTCACTATGATTCATTACACTTGTAATTACACAGGCCTGTTAATATACTCCTTCTAGGGTTGGGCGATTTTGGCAAAAAAAAATTATCACGATTAATTGTGGTATTTAGCCGATAATGATTAATTAGACGATTAATCCCCTGGAGTCCCTGGACACCCTTATGTCCTGGTCACATCACCAATTGTGGGAAATATTGGCTCTTCATAAAAATCTTTTTCAAATTTTGTCCAAATCACAGACTTCAGGCTATACATCAAATTTTAAATTGTGTTGATAGATAAATGAATTGCAGAAAATTTGTTTAAATGTTTGACATATTTGAAGTGGAGAGGAGCAGCCAGAGGACTGACCGGGGAATTATCCAGTCAGTCTGCCTGGTGGCATTAATCATATTAATTGTCAAGTGCCAAAAAATAATTGATTAATGTTTTTCGGACGATTAATTGCACATGATACGATTATGCCCAACCCTAACTCCTTCTGCTCAGTGGTCATAATAAAATGAGTTTGAAAGATCATCTTATAGCATTCTGACAATCAGGATGTTTACAAATGAGCACTGACTCAAACAGTACTATGTGGAAAAAACAAATCAGCATACTCTTTTAGCAAAATAAAGTAGGTTTCATTTTTTATACTTCTACCATAATGAAAATGTTTCCAGTGTAAAGCTTACTAACTTAATGTAGTCTTAAAGTAAAATCTTCATAACATCATCTTTTAAACTATTTTGTTTGAAAAATACACTAATTTTGGCATTTTCTAATCTTCATACAAAAAAGAGAAGTAAAACAAAACTAACAAAAAACAAACAAACATTTTTTTTTACTGTTTTGTGGTGCTCAGTGTGTTTTTAATTGGGGTACTGTTAATTTAACTTCCAAATAGTCTTTTTTATTAACTAAGTTTTTAAACGTTACATTCATTAAATGTCTAATCTCTACCTACAGGGGGCAGTGTGTCACCAAAGATCTAAAAAGTAGGTGCTGTTTTTGTCCCTGAGACCACCATTTTTTCACACAGAAGAAAGTTTTTAAGTGGCGACAGCTTTAGTAACATCCGTTGAAAAAATATTTGTCTTCCTCACTCTCTCTAGCTGCAAAACCACACACACACACAAAAAAATACATTCTACAGGAGGAACTGAGACAACAACAGGATCTGCTTGCTACTTCCGCGAGAGTAGTCATAACATCTTTAGTCCCATCTGCTTTAACTGTCTTGTGTTTTTTCATGAACCTGATGTCAGATCAGTCATAAACTGACATCCTGTCACTTTCCATATGATGATCTAAAAGTGATACTGTGGGGTCTCTGACTGGTTTTAACAGCACACCCAGATTCAACCACAGCTGGGAGGGGAAAACGTGAACCCCCAGTAAGCAGAAGTTGTAACAGTGGAAGAAAAGGTGGTGAAGTGAAGAGTGAGAAGGTGGGGGAACAAAAAAAGGGTAACTTAGAGTTTATATAGACAATTATTAAGGACTGCACAATATGAACAGCAGCAAACAATAAAAGAGAAATTATAAACAGGTTAATTTAAGGAAGAAGTGATGAAGGGAAACTGAACCTGAGCCTTACCCGATCTCTCTGGAAGTAAATGAGAACTCCAGCAGTGACCTGAGCAATGAGGATGAGGAGAAGGCAGGTGAAGTACTGCAGGGAGCAAAGAAAAACACGTGTTTAAAACATTGATCAAAAAACTGTGTAATAAAAAAATTAAGGGAGAAAGAACCACATCAAAAAAGCCTTACTCTTTCCCCCCAGTTAGCTTCTAAGTATTAAAATCAGGCTAATGATTGACTGATTGTAGTGCTCTACCAAACGATTATTTTCTAATCGATTAATCTAACGATTATTTTTTCGATTAATTGATTATTCTAACAAATCTATAAGTTATTCTGATGTGAGTGCACTGGAAATTCAAAATGTTTTCATCAAATTAACAAGAACAGTTCTTTAATACTGTAATATTTTCTTTAATAGTTTTTTCATGGACACAAAATATGCACTCTAGAGTCAATTCTTTAACAAAAAAAGCTTAAAAGATTTAACATCAATATAAAATCTCAACCAAAGCGTATAAAATTCAAGTAAAAGAAATATAGTGTAAGATGTTAACAATCTAACAAATGAACTAAATCATGCAGAATTCAAGTCACACTCTGGAAAAACTATAATAAACATTTATTTATTATTTTTTATTTAACATATTTCTCAGTATATAAAAATTAACAAATATCAAGACAACATCCAACTCTTTGTATTGTAACATCAGATGTGTAACTTATTTCTTTAAGGTGAAAACTGTTGAAAACAACAAGACWGTTTTGTCTTATTACACAAATTAAAATCCAGCTCCACGTGTTTCTATTGATGTCATTTCCCCACTAGAAAAATATGTGATGGAGGTCCATGGAAGGCAAATATTTTTTAATCAAAAAAACAAAAGAGGATGCAGTGGAAGGTGTCAAAGCAGTTTGGAGAGAAAAACAAAGTAAAGAACAAAAAGAAAAAAGAAAACGATTAATCGATTATTAAATTAGTCATCGATTAATCGATTAATCGTAGCAGCCCTAACTGATTGTTCTTCTATTTTGGTTTACAATATTCTAAATCAAGGGTTTCCAACACTGGGGTTGGGACCCCACTGTGGGTGGTGAAACCCTAAGGCCTGGTTTACACAATACTGTGGCTTTTCTGCTGCGGTTCAGCTGTTTGTGTACGCAAAAACCGAGTATGTTTCCTCTGAAACCAAAGGTGTTTGAATCCAGGGGATCAGAGTGGAGATTTTTGTGAAAACCCCTCGCAAAGATGCAAAACTGCAGGTGCATTCTACCTGCAGCTGCAGTCAATAGTTCTTCTGCGCTTGCAAGAGCGGATAAACAGCGGTGAGTCACATGCAGCTATCAAAATTCTGTTTGTCCTACTCATCCTCAGTCCAATAAAGATTCCTTTCTTCACCATTTTGGATGTAAATCAGAAAAGAAGAGACAGCTGCCAAGGTGGGTGTCAAAGCAAATCGAGGTGGGTGTGATGTGAGTGGAGGTGGGCAATAAAATACTGTCCACTGCCAACAACTGGCCACTCAAAACATGGCTGAATGTCTCATGCCTGGTTCACACTAGGGGTCGACCGATACATCGGCCAGCCGATATTTTTGGCCGATATTTGCGTTTTTTCCTTGTATCAGTATCGGCCGATACACTGTACGTTCAGCCGATCCGTTCTTTGGGTCACGCGAGCGCATGTGTCCGCCCCTTCCCCCGGGGAGAGTGCAGCAGCTAATGTTGTGAGACAGAGTGCTAACTACAAGAAGGGTGAGTTATGAACTGTAAATGTGTTTTAACTGTCTAATTTAACTGTTTCTACCCTCTGTGTCGGAATATGAGGGAAGAAAGAACAGCTGTGTTTAAGTTTCTTTTCTAGATGGGAGCGCTCCGACATGCTTTACTTTCACTTTCGCACTGCACTGCAACCAGCATGTCCGCATTGTTTTTCTTTTTAAAAATGCTGGAGCTGCTCACAGGAGGCACAGAAGAACACCTCTATTGTTCTCCCTGCTGGATTAAAATAAAAAAGCTTTCGGTCTTTTCTCACTGCACGTTTTAGCGAGCGCAGCCGTCCACCATCATGTGAACCAGATACTGCTCACATCACGTTTACTGTGACCGCAGTGGTGATGCTGGTTCTCTTCGGTGTACATTTCAAACTGATCTAAAGTTAATGTGAGCTGTTTTAAATGCATTTTTTGCCTGATGTTAAAAACGGGAGCAGCAGACTGAGGCAAAGATGCTGTGTGCGCTGTGTGTGTGAAGTCCTCACAAAGATAGCAAGATGTATGTGTGTCTCTTCTTTTCTCTGTGTTGCTCTGACAGTTTTATTTAGGCTTGTTGCTGTTTTTGCATCAAAAATGCTGGGATATTAAAAAATTGTAAGTTTATGTAAAAATATATTATTCTTGTTAATATACAAATAAGAACAGAATATTTGGCATTAGATAAAATAAATAATGAATTTATTTATTTTTAATTTTTTTAAAGAATAAATCCTGTGTGGTAGCACTTAATACAGCCTGCATCAGACAAGGCTTAGTTAATAAATGGTTTTTGTTTTATTTTTTTTAATTAAGACTTGTGTAACATTTGTTATCATTCTTATTTTTATCATGTTAATGGAGGAAGAAAAAGTAGTATCGGCTTCAAGAATCGGCCAAAAAATATCAGCTGCACGTATCGGCATATCAGTTAGACTGATGTTTAAAAAACCGGTTTCGGTATCGGCCTTCAAAAACCTGTATCAGTCGATAGTTCACACGGCAACATTTTAAAATTGTCGGTTGAGAGACCCCACACATGATGATGAAAAATCAGATATAAATGGTTTGGTGTTACAGTGGGTGGTGTACAGCCCCACAGCAAAATACAACACACACCCATCTAACATCAGAATGTTCGATATGTGTGTGTTGTATTAGAATATGGAAAATCTCATGAGAGCTCTCGAGATCAAACGTGAGTTCAGAGTAAATAAACACAGTGGGCGAGGAAGAAGCAATGATGCAATAGTTTGTGGACTATTTTTAGCAGAGGAAAAAAACTAAACAAAAAGACGTCTCCAACGTCCAGCTGACTTTCTGGTGCACCATGACAGCTGTTTTGTCTTCTGTGTTTTGAATTCTTCTCCATGTTTTGGATTCTCCTCACTTTCTGATTGGCTACATGTCACATTCAACAGGCTGAAAGCTCTTAAATCACCCCACACGACACAAATATCTCAAAAGGTAATGTTTAGAGCCATCACAATAACCGGAGTGTCCTTAAGATTGTCAGAAGGGCAAAATCGAGCCAAAAAAATCAGCACAATTATCTTGCCAAGTTAAATACGGCATTTCTTACAATTTAGCGAGACAGCAACTAAAACTTTGTCTAATTTTCCCACAATTTTGAGTTCCAAACTAGTCTGCAACGGTCACAACCCAGTGAGTCCATCCATCTATTATCTTTTACCAGCAGTCACTGTGTGAAGGGCGGGGGTACACCCTGAACAGGTCACGAGTTCATCATGGGGCCAGGCCCAGTGAGGCACCGCCTTAAATCATTTTCAGTGACAGCAGTCAACAGTTTTTAATGAATAAACCAGAACCAGGGCTACCACCTTACTTTATCTGCCCTCAACAGGTACTGTTCCAGCAAATTGAAGAATTAGATTTCCAAAATAATCCTGAAGATTTAGGATTCTTTTCAAGCTTTAACTATGAGGTAATAACAAGAATGTTTGTGTCCGACAAGCGAGGGGGAGTTTGCTGCCAGCTGGTCACTGTCACTCGAAGAAGTAGGTCGCAGCAGTTTTTTAGCCAACCCCTCACAGGTTTAACACAGCCGAGGTCACGGATCTGACTCCCCGTGGTTGTATCCCCACCCCCCCAAACATTTCACTGGTTTTATCCCTGACACCTCCCTCCTGTTTGTAAATCTGCCCAAGCTGGGAGCTCCCAGCCCAACACATTAGCAGACACGGTGAAGAGCTTTACTGTCAGCACGAATCTATCACATGTTATTACCCATTCAGAGCCCAGGCAGGTACACCTCCATGAATGTTTCATTTAAAGAGAAAATCTGTCTTTTTTTCTGCTGAGTTTCCTCCAAACCCCTTAGAGTGTTCTCAGTTATCTCCTTCAATCGAATGAGCAGAATAAATTAAATTCACCACAACTTTTTGTTTCCTGAGCAGTTGTGCAGAAACCATGGTTGCATGCTACGTCTTAAACTGAAGTGTGAAGCGTCAGAGATCAGTCTGCTTCTCACCAAACCCAGCAGACATCGAATCTCGTAGATGGCGCCGATGCAGCCAAAGAAGCCCATGGCCATTGACAGGGAACCCACTCCAATGAGGATATATGAGGCCACTTTCACCGTGTGTGATGATTCCTCTGGAGAAGATGAAAACAGAAAGAAAAATGTAAATACAACTGCGTTGCAAAAAGGGGCACTTCTCTGATATGTTAAAGTAGACATCATGCTTTTAAATCCTTCCCTTTGCGCATTCAAATCATTCAGTTGGGGTCTAAATAAAGTGGAACTGCAATGCTTTGGTCTGAATTAGAGGTGGCATCAATTTCATTATTTCTGGGCCATCGGAGATTGGCCGACAGTTAGGCCACATTTACACTGTTTGGATACAGATGCTTACCATGATTCATGGAGTTTTCACAAAGTAAACCAGACATTTTAAAATCAACATATTTTATTTTATTTTTCCTGCATGAAAATATAATTTAACATAGTGTACCACCAGAGGGAGTTGGACCAGGACAAGTTCTTATGGATTAATTGGTTTCATTCTTAGGTATGCAGACTGGGAGAGCCTTGGTAGGAGGAGGAGGAGGAGGAGTTGGAGGAGGAAGAGGAGGCTGAGACTGAAAACAACTGCAAGGTTGAAGAAGAGATACCAGGAGCTATTACGTGGCTGTTTGTTATCTGAGCTGGAAGGGCTCTTGAGAAACAGACAAAGCCAGAATTTGAGCTTGGTGAAACGGTTCCAAGATATAAAGATTGCCTGGCCAAAACAAACCAGGCAGAACCATCAGATCTGTCGCTCCAAAGCATGAGGGCAAGACATTGACTGACTCAGCAGCTCCAAAATGTTTAATATTTATGAATGTACTGCAACACTGCTGAAAAAAAGCTGATCTCATAGTTATTTTAAATTCCAAAACGTGCTGATTCCTTATATTTTTATATAAAATTTTTGCCCTGACACATGTTCAAAAATAGTCAGTGAGCCTCAAAATCTCTTAATTCTTCTTCCAAACCCAACTCTGTTGTTACTTTTTTACGATTTTATCACAGCTTCTTGTTATCACAGGATGCAGGCTGGATTGTTATCAAAAAATTAGCCAACTGCAGCAGAAACTTTCATGACCACAACTTAACTGAAAAGAACCTTTCTGCTCTTTTTTAAATTCAAACACAATAAGGGTCAAACTAATGA
This sequence comes from Austrofundulus limnaeus, assembly GCF_001266775.1. Lineage (NCBI taxonomy): Eukaryota > Metazoa > Chordata > Actinopteri > Cyprinodontiformes > Rivulidae > Austrofundulus > Austrofundulus limnaeus. The sequence continues at coordinate 1,150,197 of NW_013952557.1, read as the reverse complement.
AAATAAATGCAACATTACAACGATAATTTCCCCAACATAAAGTTCGAGTGCTACGACCTCTGGAAACGTTTATTATAGCTTGGTATAACACTTAAAAAGCACTCAGAATAAACTTCCAGCATGCACAAAAGCATCCCTGACTCAACATAAGTTACCACAGCAGCACATGTTGTGGTGGTCTCAGCGTATTTGAAACCTAAAATACATAGCTCAACATGTTTCAGGTGTTCATGTGGCTACAGGGTTGTACTTAAAGTAGGCAGAAACATACTCTGTAAGGAACACACTGCTGAACTGTATTTTAGTCTCTCTAATACACGACATAACTACTATCTCTGAAAGCAACAGATGTGCATGGGTTTCTTTAACATATTAATTACATGTGGGGGTTTAGTGTGTTTTAAAAAAAACTTCTTAGTAGTCTGATTGCTAACAGGAGACTGAGTGAGAACATCAAAAAACACTAAACATGCTGACTGTTGCTAAACTCCAATGGGTATACCAGAAAAACCCAATTCAGAAATAAAAACTGCTCCATTTCTAACTATAAGTTTGCAGTTTGAGTAGTAAGATACTGAGATTGGCATCAAGAACATGCGACATTGTTGCATTTGTGTGGTTTTCCTGTTAAAAGAAATCAAGCGGAACTCAAATTCAACTACATTCTGTAAACATCTACATGATCTGTTTTTACTCAGTTTTTACAACAGATTTGCTGCTAACAGCGATACAATTATGGGTTATTTTTCTATTCGGCTATTTGTTTTCTTGAATGGCTTTTAAAACTCAAAAAATGGGGGGTTTCTTGTCAACCCTTTGCAGGTGTCTAAATGTTGCAGAGCACCAAATGTTCACACATCCTACTGTTCTGTGGTGTGTTGCTCTGAGGTAACACCTATACATATTTTGAGACAAACAATTGCCTCAATGTTCTCTACTGTTGTGTACCAAAGCAAGTTTTCATGCAGGACTCTGCTAGTTACTCTGCAATGGTTGTTATAGAGTTTTTTTCTGCCTTTAATGGAACTTTCCATTTAAAAGGGGAAAGAGTTATGCTGCTTTCCAAGACGGCTGCTGTGGGAGGAGAGAGGGCTTTCTGCCATCGCAGATCCCACAGTAAGCATGAACAGAGCCACGCATTTAGCTCGCATACAGGTGGCGAGAAGCCACAGTTGACACAATTTCCAGGTTTGAAAAGTAAACACAGGCGAATCGACTTTAACTTAAATGTTCAGTTTGTACAGTTTAAATAGCTCAAGGAAAAGCAATGCCAAGTTTCTTCTTTCTCTCTTCACGACTCTCTGGATCATTAGAAGGCATTTGTCCAAATTGTGCTTTGGCAAAGTCTCTGGACACATATCTCCTCTCCCAGGCTAAACATACAGTAAGATAAACACTAATCACGCAGCCAGAGTAGAATATTATCATTGTTGTAGTGATGTGAAGGGCTTTAGGTTGAGGAGAGGATGTTCTTTTAACTGAAAAATAAAAGAGGACTGAACTCACAACATTTGCACAGTTTTCCTGCCTGAGGTCACTCGGACAGCTGCGAAGGCTTCTGCTAATAGAACACATGAAGAATGGAAACTGAAAACACGGAGATCCTGTTTATAGACAGGCAATGGTACCGCTTTTGTTCCTTCACACAGTGGTAAAGAGATTTCCAGCGGAGTTAAGACTCCATGGTGGAGTCGAGGTTGACCCCTGCTGGGTTACAGCCACAAAAACACACGCAGCAGAGATGGTAGTAGAGACCCACAAAGGGGGAAAGTCCTGAGGGGATCAGTGAATCGTATCATCAGCTAGATTATTGCAACAATAGGCCTTGGACTGGCAGGGATGATAGATCCTGTTTTTGTTCTCTGAAGGCCTAACTAAAGGTTAGAAAACTCAGCTCAGTAAAACCTTGAACTGATTTCTCCCCATTTTACAGACCTCAAGGGCTCAAACAGGAAGGTGGTATTTAGTTTGTCTCCTGTAGGAAACAAGCTCTTCATAAACCACCTGTCATAATAAAAAGACCTCCAGACTGAATTTAGATCTGCTACACTCGTTAACCCATTGTCAGCTGGTGGCTCCTGGGCCATATCTGGTCTGCAAGCTTATTCTACTGGGTCCACAAAGTATTAAATCATTACAAAATGATGCCCAATCTGAGACAGGAACCAGCTGTAGACTTCATAATGAGGTTTTATTGTTGTTTTGAAAAATATCTTCATAAACACAGAACTGTTTCTAGAATTTTTTTTCTAGAAAAAAAACAACGTAGTACTTGCGTCAGTCTGTATGTGTTGCTGTAAAGCTGCCATGAAAACAAGCATGTGCAGAGAGCTAAATGTAAACAAAAGAAAAAGACGCCCTCAGGTTGTTGACTACATTAGAGCTGGGTCTGTAACAATATCATTTTTTAAAAGTTGATTTTTGGCTGGCTACAAAGAATGCAAAGGTGACATTTCAAGATTTTTTTACTCTGAGAACTCCAAAACTCTTTTAGTGTGGCATACATGTCAAGTTGTGCAGATTGTCCGTAATTTACACTGATTTTCCATTATTTTGCAGGTATACGGATGTTTAGAGCAATCTCGAGTTTTTAAAGTTTTACTGATTTTTTTCAAAACCTCAGTTTCAAATTTATTTAACATGTCAGAGCCTGTAGGAGGTTAAAAAACAATAACAATCTTCCAACCTGCTCTGCCTCTAGAAATAAGCTTTCCCCACTTCTTCTGTTCTCCTTTCCTAAGAACTGATCAAATTTTTTTCCAATTAAAATTAAAGGTTGTTATTTTTATAAATGGTGATTAGTTGCATGGAAGCATCTACAAGTATAAAAACATTTATGGGAACTAACAGCTTTCATTCAATATTCTCCTGTTCCAGCAAGACTGGACTTTGGTTTAATTAGGTTTTTTATTGTACAAAAACAAAGTTGGTAGAATTGTTTTTAGGAAGTTACTCAAAACTGTAGTGTCTTTCCCTTATGTGTTAATGTAGTGCAAATGACAACATTTGTAAGAGTGGGTGATTACATCTGTGCACGTCTACCATCTGGGTAAGTCAAAAGTAAATTCTGTGGAAACTGGGGGAGGGGGGGATTAAACAGCTATTATTCAAGCTGAGCTAAATCAACTTCAGATGCTATTATCAACTCTGTCACCTCCCACTGACAAACCTACATCCCACAGATGTGGCCTGCCATGGCATGTCTGTCTGTCTGTCTGCAGGGGCGAGTTAGCTTGGCAGAGGAAGTCATCAAGTTTCATTGGTGAGTCACTTTTTTTTGATACAGTGTGAACATCCCTTCATGGCTCTGTGGGAATGAGTCCGATGGGATAAAACTGGTCATAAACTGCAACAAGTGAGCCAAGATTTTCAGGATTTTTTTTTCCCTCCCCACATTCTCCAGTTTCTGTTTCAGCCTACTTTGTCCTCAGAGGACTCTGGTTAACTGTACCGAATATAAACTTCTGTGATGGCTTTTTTTTGTGATGAGATGCTTTAACACTTACGCAGAACGGCTATGAAGCTCTGGCTGTCAAGGAGCACCCACAGGCCAAAGCTCATGATCAATGCACCAAATACCTGCAGAGGGAGAGGAGAACATAAATAATCAGGCAGTAGAAGAATAAAACACAAAATCTACGCTCTTATGTCTTTACAGGAAGAACCACTTTTATTGTTTAATTCCTTCCATTTACATCTGGATGTGATCAGACTTTTCTCTTTGTCTCTTTCTCTCATAAACACACTTAAGAAAATATGAAGCATAAAGACGGACTGCTAAAATGGATCTTATCATACTTAAGTGACACAATCGGTCACTAACAGTGTCTGGTAATAAAAACCTAATAAATAAAATAAAAACATAACTGAGACAAACAAAAGTGCTAACACTTCAGGACATCTCAGCAGCATCTGTACGCCTCAGAAAACAATAAAATCTCTCTCGTTTGACTCTTATTGGGGTTATGAAACTCAGAACCTTGACGTAATTAAAAGGGCTTTTGTTTATAAGTTTGGGCACAAAAAATCATCCAATGAGAGGCCCTGTTGACTCTACAGCTTCCTGCTCATATTGTTGCTAATTTGCAGGAGTACTTAGGAGGTGCTCTTTCATAAAGCCTGCTGAGCGCCCAGCGGCCATCATTAGCCCACCACTTCCTGGCTTCCCAAAGTCTCCCCATGCAGAACTTGTCCACGCGGACAAACACTTGATTGAGACCCACACGTTTCCTATTAGACACCAGCTCACATCAAAAGCTCTGTGTCAGGTTTACGGCTGCAGACGCATCGCAGAGGTCTGGACACGCTGGCAGAGGGCGCTTTAAGAGGCCTGGGGTTTCCCCAGCCACTGGACTTTATGTTGGCGTGAGTGTAGGAGAAGATAAAACAAACACAAACCATATGTCGTTCTTTTAGACCTGACTGCTCTTTAAAGTCTCTCGCCTTAGGCAGACTCTCTCCTAACTTCCAGTACAATTTGAATAACGATAAACATTTAAATAAAAAAACCCTGAAAGGCATCTAACAGCTCTCAGTGTGTCGTGACAGATAATATTTTAGCAGAGGAACATCATCTCCCTGCATCAACTAAACAAAGCAGCTGAGAAAGTGGACGTCATTCTAACACAAGGCTCTTTCATATAACACCTCAAACTGGAACTAAGGTTGGGTAAAAACCTGTCGTGTGCAGTTGATCATCAGAAAAACAGTCACCAATTATTATTTGCCATTGACGTTTGTGTGCGATGCACTCTCACTTATCAAGCGAGCATGCGAGCCCAGTGGCAGAAAGCTAATGCTAACGCTACAAATTTCTTTAATCACCTGAAACTTTATACACAAGGGTCAGTTTTTACTATGCTTCTTAAGCTAAATAAAATTGTGTGTGTGTGTGTGTGTGTGTGTGTGTGTGTGTGTGTGTGTGTGTGTGTGTGTGTGTGTGTGTGTGTGTGTGTGTGTGTGTGTG
>NW_013952557.1:1125277-1144961 GCF_001266775.1 Austrofundulus limnaeus | reverse complement strand
GGGTCACATTATTCTTGAATTGCACTGAAAGAAATTATTGTTAAGTGTGTTCGTTTACCATAAATACAAGTAATGCTCACTATATTTCTGAAAGCTCACATCTCTGCGGGACGTGGCTGGCTCCATCTGTGATTTATTAATGACTAGAGGAAGCATAAAGATAGACTGGGCTTTGTGACCACTTTGCGGAAATGTTTTCTGAAAGAGCCTACAAATATCAGGAATAAAAAGTGAAGACAAATATATATACTGTATATATATATATCACTTACGAAAAAGAGAAGGTTAAAGAGGAATAGAAAGTACTTGGTGACCGTGATGCATCCTTTCCCCATGTTTGTGTTCCTGCAGGATAATATTCCAGTAAGATATGGGTCCTGAGGAAAGAAAAAAAGAAAGAAACACTCAAGATGAAAAGACACAATAAAATAAAAACAGACAATAAGCCTTGCCTCACTGTGGGAGAGTTGTAGATCAAGGTCATAAGAAAATCTGCACAGTTAGAATTCTAATTAAACACAGCTATAATCTTCAAAGCTGAACCAAGCTCATTCAGAAGAGCTTCGCCTCCGATTCACACTTTTAGGAGGAAACAATTGCCTCATTGTCTCATGTTTTATGGCAATGTTTGATAGCAAAAAAAAAAAAAAAAAAAAAAGGAGCCATGCTGGTTTAAAATGATGAAAGACTACTACAAAGGCATGAGTGGCGTTCTCATAATGACTACATTCAGACCATGACAATTTGTCTGATGCCACAGAAGCACACAACTTAAACAAATGTGATAAATCAGACCCTGACTGCATCTGCCTGACACTTGAAATTTGAGCACATAAACGAGACATCAGTCAGTCCTGACTTTCATGTTGTGTTTCCTGTTAATACGACGACTTACGGTAATTTTTTTTATGCCACTGGTTTCCTGTAGTCAGCTGCACACATGAGAAACTCTTCTTATGAACAAGATTCGAGCTGAACCTCACAAGTCCAAAAAATATAAATACATTATCCACAACAAGACCTCATCCTGGGAGCACCAAAAATACAACCACCCATTGTGGCTACTTGAGGGGTCTAAAAATACAAAAATGAAGACAACTCCCCGTGTATCAAATGACAAGCTGCTTTCTCCTTGTTTTCAGTTCCGTGTCTGTATCTATAACAGTGTATATTTAACTCTAACAACTAAAAATAGTTAAGAAATTTGTTTGTTGTGCTTCAGAGCAAACAAAAAAATCCACTTTCTATTGGTGTGATATACATACTATTTATTTTAAATGAACTCTGAGCTGTTTAAATGCTCTGATTTAGCAAATGCAGCGTTATTGCCAGTGTTTCTGAGTCACATCTGACTGCAAGACTTCTTTCTTCAATTAATTAGTGCTGCCTTTGTAAATTCCAAAAATAAATAAATAAATAAACAAGTAAATAACACCACAGCTGTGTATTGTAAATATATCTATTCTCAGAAGAAGAAATGAGGAAAAGCTTTGTTTAAATCTGAAACTTATTACTTAAAAGAAAGAGGAACTAAAATGTTAACACATTCCTCTTCCAAGGCCAGAGCTGTGAAATGTAACTTTCCCACCTTTATTGTGACATATATACAGTATTGTACAATTCAACTAAATAACTAACAGTTCGTTAAGAGATCAATTATAAATATAAAAATGTGCAAAACACTAGTTGCATCTATTGATTTAGTGCATTTCAAAACTTAGAATTTACTCTTTTGAAGTCATTATTGTGTTATTGGTTCATCATCATTCCTATTTATCTTTGGTTTATCAGCAGACATCTCAAGGTTTTAGGCCAAATCAAACAGGTATAGTGTTCATAATCCTATCAACTTTGACAAAAGACTTAGTTCCAGCTGAAGAAAACCAGCCCCACAGCATGATACTGCCACCACCATGTTTCACTGTGGGGATGGTAGTCTTCCAGTCTTGTCCCTGCACCAAATAGACCATTTTGAATTGTGGCTGAAAAGTTTAACTTTGGCCTTTTCAGACTACAACACAATTTCTCACATTGTTTTGGGAAACTGGATTATTATTTCTTTCCTTTAATATTTAAAAAAGCCTAGATTTTTTTTAATACCTCAACACTCTACACCAGGGGCTCTCCAACCTTTTGGGTTTGGGGACCCCTTACAATGAAAAAAATAAATAAAATTCAAGGGACCTCCTCATAAACCCCATGCTGTTTTAAAAGATAGATTTATTGTCATTTCAACCCCTAAATGTCATGGGAATATGTATTTTTATTTAGTTTATTTTATTAGTTCATTGTTCTTCATGCATTTTTTAAAATAAAATCCATATTAACAATTTAGTGAATTTTTTGAGGACCCCCAAGATACCTCTCATGGACCCCTGGGGGTCTTGGGACCCTGGTTTGAGAACCTCTGCTGTACACGACTGTCCAGACATATTGGTTATACTGGTGAATGTTTGCATCTGTAGTACTTGACAAGCAATGGTCAGAAATCCCTGCAGCTCCATTGGTGTTGCTGTTGGCCTCCTGGCAGATTCCTCAAACAGTTTCCATTTGCTCTTTTTAACAGTTTTAAAGTCCAGTTCTTCCATGTTACTCTTCTCCTATATTTTCTTTCTTTATTTTTTTTTTACTGCCCATGAATTTTTGTACCTTTTTTCCTGACAGATACATTTAAACAGTGAGATCCAGTCGATGCTTTGAGAGCTTTCTGTAAATGTCAGGCAAATCCTCGCAGGACAGCAGCTGAACTTAATGTTTGTCAGAGGGACTTTAATTGATGACAGGGATGTACCCAAGATGCCTGAAGGCTTTAAATTCAATCAGCAGTTAGGCAACCAGCATATTGCAGGGTTAAATATCTTAGTTTTCTCCCTAAAGAAAATGATATATCAGGTAGGTCTGCCACAAACGATTATTGTAATAATCGATTAATCACCGATTATTTATTCGATTAGTCGACTAATCGGATCATAAACGTTAATTGAATATAAAACATACAGCTTATCATGTCAGAATGCAGCTGCTATTATATAACCATCGTTAGATTTTAGCTATATGCCAACTAAAAATAATTGCTGTGGAAGGTAAGTTCTGCTCTGCAGATATTACACAGGTTTCTCTTTCATTTTCTTAAAATGATCCCACACTTTGAGCTCCGTTGCTTGGTAGCCATGATACCAGAGCCTGTCTGTATAATGTCTTGTGACGTCCACGGCCTACCCCAGTTACCACTACTGTGCATGTGTGTCAAGGACAGAAAGGCAGATGTGGCAGTGGAAGATGTCAAAGCAATTTGGAGAGAAAAACAAAGTAAACAAACAAAAAAAAGAAATCGATTAATCGATTATAAAATTAGTCATCGATTATTTTAATAATCGATTAGTCGTCGATTAATCGATTAACCGTGGCAGCCCTAATTTCAGGTGAGTTTTACAGAATATTTGTCACAGTAAAGAGGGAAAAGTTTTTGAAATGATTTTTATTGGTCTCATTTTATGGTGTCATGAAAACTTGGCATTTTAACTGGTGTGTATCCAAAGAAGTTACAATTCGGTTCAACTCCACTTTTATTATACTGTAGATGATGTTTTATATTACACAATATAATGCAACTTTCTTTAGAAAGGACTTTAAAGCCAAAGTGTTTTACACTGATGTGATTATGTCTATGTTTCTACACAAATCAAGGCAACAGGATCACAAAATAAGTTATTTTTTTAAACAAAACCTTCTTTTTATTTATTTTTTTAGATTTTATATTCTATGTATGAGTGTGATCCAGTCTTGTTCAATAAGAAAAATTAGCAGCACTTATATTCCTGACCCACTGCTTTTGATGGGATTTAAACTTGATGTAAAACACAACATGTCAGGCTGTCTCTTAGTCAGCTGACAAATATTAACTACTACTATCCATCAATTAAATATAGAAATTGACCCGAATACCATCATAACTTCCTGTTTACAAAACAGAACATGGCACAAAGCCCAAACCACTCCGCAGATACGGCTGCAAAGCAGATAATCCTCAAAGAAGATTGCTGTCGAGAAGCAGAGTAGCATTGTGGATTAAAAAAGACTTAACTATGATAACCATTGTACCACTGTCTCTCCACTTAGTTTCCAGCAACCTTAAAACTGCTTTTAGTGCCTTTTGTTATTCTTTTTATTGACATTATTAAAAGAAAACTGGAGCATTTCTCAAATGGGCCATATTTGCTGACTTTTTTGAACAATAATAGATCAAAATGTTTTCAAGCTGTCCAACATTAAGCAAGATGTAACCTGCAATTGCGACAGAGTTACAGTGTGTTTTTTTTAATCAGACTTAAGACAGATACTTAGCAAGACCTTAGCGAGTTTGTTCTTATTGACATAATTGCATGATGAGAGTAGGTTCTGTGCACGAGCTCCTGGCAGAACTTCTCACAGGGTTATGTGCTGTGTTGTGTGATTGGTCAGAACTTTGTGGGCGTGTTTATGCCAAAAAGCAGGTGAACTACGCTGCTCTGCTCTGCTTGAGAGAAGCTGTCTGAAGCTGTCAGAAAATGCAGCCATCTTTTACAACTCTTCCAGCAAAACCCGTAAAGATGGTCAAACAACTCATGGAAGGAGATAGCATCATTTCTTGTGAATAAACGCGACAGCGTGGAGACACAGGTGGCTCTGAGTGGCACCTCAGCCCTGGCAGCGTAAACGCCACATATTCCTCCTCCTCGAACACTTTCTCTTCTTTCTCCTCCAACTTGTCACAAACTGAAAAAAAACATCCATCTTTGCCAACCATGCTGTCACTGAGTTTTGCGCTCGATGTGATGCAGTGGGAGGGCTTATAGACGTCTTGCTCTGCAGTTTGTTTTTGCGAAAAAGAACGCCCCATAACAGCGTGAGTGGTTTTATAGTTGCTGGTTACACTGGGTTTAGACAAGGTTGGACCCATTTTGGTTTTATAAACCACTTGATCCAGAGAGAGCAGAAGATTTGCTCTGGGTTTCAAAAAATATTCTGGAGTTGTATTTTTTTTTACATCAGCCATCAGGTCCAGTCATAAGCTTCACAGACAAAGCCAACCATAATGGACTTCCTGAAAGCTAAAACCAAATCTGCTCCAAGGTAAAAAGCAAAGACTAATCGAAATTTGAAGCAACGGTATTTATAACTTCTAAATACCAACGCTGAAATGTAAAGGCATTTAAAGAAGACAATGCTGATGTGAAGTAGGAAGTTGTCAAGAGGAGGAGGAGACCTTGGCTGTGTGCAGAACAAAAATCAGAGAAAAAAAATCCACTGAATGAACTTTCCAAACTCTGTGACCTCGCAGGCACACTTTTCTTCTGCTTACAGACCAAATTTTCCTACTCCTGTGGTATGGAGAGAGAAAAAATGATTCCCCCAACCAAAATGTGATTTATAATTGCAATAAAAAATGACAGTTCAATGGAAATAAATGTTGGACAGATGACCAGTGAGTTCAGAAGCTTGATGTGCAGAAACGAAGATAGTATGAGTGGCAGATGGCATGGCTATGGAATCAGACTGGATTGCTTTTTTTTTTTTTAACAGTACAGAGCAATTAAACACAAAAAATGCTTCGACCTCCATCTATTATTAAAATATGACTCATTTACAAAAAAAAAAAATCCTCTTTGCATCACTCTGATACTCCTAAAGCCTTTAATACACTGTTGAGTGCTGCTTTAACATCTGCATCAGTGTGGTTGGTCCCACTGTAAGAACAGCTTGCATTTAGGTGAATTTTGAGCTTCCACATTTCTAAGAACACGGTTTCAGTTGAGTCACCAGGTATAAGGGGGAACTTCTTCACTTGACATCTACGGATCTGTATAAAAGGTAAACTGGACGACAAATACGAGTAAAGCCCCCGCCGATGTCGAAGTGAAACTTTCTGTGGAAATGATGAAACCTCTGCGCTGATAACTATAACCTAAACTGGTTTATATATTGTTTCCACAACTGCGCTTGTTACCCACAATACTGCTTAGAAGGATAGCAAGAGCAATGTGGGAATTGAACGTTACATCTGAAGTGCAGCTTGGACGCTAAAGCCTCCCAGAGGAGTTACCCGGAGAGGCTGAGGCGTAATGGAGTCAGTGCATGTGCTGACAGAGGCCGATAATCAATGTATAACACTTATACTGTTATTCTTTGCTCTTCAAGCATCTGGTAAAACACTTGTAATAAAACCAGACAAAACTACTCAGCCAAACTCGTACATCTGCTTCCGTTTACGCACATTAATCAGTTCTGCGCGTATCGATACGAAGGCCCCAAAGCTGGTAAGTGTTCTACAGTACTTCTTACAGTGCACTCTTCTGCAGACGTTTCATATTAAAAGATTTGGCAACCAAATACAAGCAACCTAAAAATAACAAATAATTGCCTCAGTTTATCAGCGAAGCAATATAATTCATTACCAGTGGCATCTCATGTGGGGAGCTCGGAATTAAAACACTGCTTTCAATCTAATGTTTACGAGGCGCCTCCCTGCTCTGAAATGTTTGTGTTGCAGCAGGTCGGGGAGAAAATGTTCTCGAAATATATTGAAGTGCTGATGCAATAAAAAAAAAAAAACACTATTATGTGGGAAGCAGCTGAGACAAAGTTGTCGTGAGTGTAGCCTGCAAGCTGTGTTTGGAAATGCTTTGACGTGGCTGGACGAGCAATGTTAGAAGCAATAATTAGTTAATGGATGGAACAGCTTCAAAACAGTTTGAGCAACAGTTGGGGGCATGAAGAACCAGTGGATCGTCATGATTTCTTCAGTGCCGCTGAAGGTAATATCAAGCTGCCATTTGTCCCAGTTGATGGGAAAAAAAAACAGAATACAAAAGATTATAATCCTTCTTGATCAATGGTCATTTATTAAAATGGCAACACGTAGAGCAACAGTGTGTTACTAAGAGGAGGTACAAATGAATTTGTGGTCATTTTACATATTTGCCCATTGCTTTGTCATATTTGTGTTGGATAGAAAATGACACTGCTTCCAGTCCACATCAAGGCGGCACTAGTGTTACATCAAAAACCACCAAGATTGTGTAGACTCAAGCCGTCATTGTGGTGAGACTGGACAAAGGAAAAATAGCTTTAGGGGAATTTGGGCTATAAAGCAGTCATTACAAAAATAAATATAAACTCTGGTTTAATTCAGCTTTATAACACTGCCCAAAACTTGAACAAACATTTTATGACCTGCTGCCACAATAGGTGGGTGGTTATTCAATTTAAATTCAGTTGAATTCAATTCAAAAATACATCATGAAGCCCAAAGGGAAATGAAATGTTGTTCCTCTCATATGTATGTATTATACCCATATACTTATGTATAGAATTCTCTATTTGTGTATGTTTATTTGTCTGTTAGCAAAATATCATGAACTGCTGGACAGATCTTATCAAACCTCACAAAGTAATCAGCAGCTACATCTACAGCTTATTATCTTTTGAAGTCAAGCTGATTCAAGATGAAAATTTCATTTAATCAATACGAAAAATAACTTGATCTGCCAATTAAAAACATATTTTGCTGAACTTGTAAGTGGCAGTGGTTGAGACTGATCCCCAATATATGAGCGTTATGATGAGATCACATGAGATCTTTGACTAAAACTGGCACACAGCAGGCTGTTACTTTTAGATAAAATTGCAAAAACATGTTTCTATGAACAAACTGATAGAGCATAATCTCTACGTAATTAACAATTCTAAATCAACAGTTTGGAAAGGACCGAAGAAGAAATAACCGAATTACTGCTATTTTGTTTGGAGATCATGACCAAATATTATATGATAAACCGGCTTGCCATACACACCGCACCATTTCCTACCATTTATCAACATTTAGGCTTTAAGAGTGAAACAAAGTGAAGCAGTGTGGTTGAACAGGTTCTTTCAAAGCGGGTTTAGTTAATATGTTTGAAGTTGCTCAGAAAATAAGTAGCTAGCTAACTAGGCTTAGTTTAGAGCCTCGGGTCTTTTACAAAATACACCGTGAGCGCACGTGAGATAGCGTTAATTTTAGTTCCGTAAAGTGAAAGGGTTTGGGTTTGGACTGACGTTTATAACTCAGAAGTGTAAACAAAAGTAAAACACATGAAAAAAAAAGTTAAAATCTCCACAGCACATTTCTATTTCATCCCTCTAAAGTCTGCTCACTGGATGCTAGCTTTACGTGAACTCGGACACAAAGCTCTCCATCTTTCTAAAGCGGTATTTACGTCATTATTAGCCCGAAAAACACTTTATTTCAACACAGCTAGGTCCGAAAGAGGAGACAGATTTCGACTAACTAAAGAGTGTATCTTTAAAACACAGACGAGGTGTTAAACCTTCAATTACAAATACGTAATAAATACTTACTGAGTTAGTCTTAAAGTGCTCACAGACAGTTTTGGGGTGACGGACTGCTGCTGGCTCTCTGCTGTGAAACTTCCAGACTCCCGAGAGAAAGAAACTTGAGCATTTGACCGTGCCTCCTTTTACGTGGGGTGTGTGTATGTGTGTGTGTCTGTGTGTGTGTGTGGACATGTGTTCACACAACCCCACCATGCGGCAGCACACACTCTTCTCCTGTTTTGCAAATATCTTTAAAGTTATACAAAAATTTTATTTAAACAAAACAATGTGCAAGATTTCACGAGTCTTTCTTGTTCACTAATGGAAACACAATTTATAAACACTTTGTGGTGAGATATTTCTCAGGTGTTGGTAGAGGTAGGTTAGAAATAAAATGATTATTTTTATACATTCCTTATAAAGTGAGTAAATTTCAGCAGCATGTGTGATGTAATTCCTAAATGGTCTGTGGTAAGCCTTAAAGCTCTGTTTACCAACAAACCCAGGGAAAAACAGGGATTTAAAATATTTGGAGGAAAGATGAGGAGAATGTTTGCACTATGAGAACTTCTTGCACTTCAACACCACAAACTACCCATTTCCTGCAGGACACATAATGCTGAGGGCTGGGCAATATGGAGCATTTAAATTCACACTGTGAGAAGTCTGTCTAGACTTTAAAGATGAGCATGCTGTGACATGAACCTCAACAGAAATAAACAAAACAAAACGGGAAACAAGTAAAAACTAGGATTACGTAACAGCTCTCGGGTTATTCGTTGACATGTTTGAACAAATTTGTTTTTGTTTTGAGAAGTAAAAAAATGTGTTGAATTTAGGAACTTTACATAACTCTCCACTGTCAAAACAGTCAAGTAAAAACTAAATAAAACAAAATAATAAATGTTTTTAAACAAAATCATGATTATTGTGGGAACGATGAATTGGCATATATCAAAAACATTTAATTTGAAATCTGATTCAGCCTACTTGCTCTAATTTTGTCTACTTGTTCCACTTTTAGCTTTGAGCTAGCCTCTTGATGCCTTTTGCTACTTTTAGCTATAATTTTGTTGCTTTTGTTTAGCTACTTTTAGATTCTAATTACACTCGTGTTGTTTGTCAGCTCTTAGCTAAACTTTCAAAAGTTTCATCTCTTTCAGCAAGCCTTCACTACGTTTCTGCAGAAAAAGCTTTTTCTCTTGTTGTCTATTCATTTAAAAGCAAAACTATCACCAACAACTTGTGAGCTAAACAGACACCATATTTTACCTCAGATTTATGGTGTGCTTCTTTTATTAAACAGGCAGGACAAAAAGAAAAAAAAAAGTCAGTGAATCAATTTTTAAGTCTTCAAATAATAAACAGTTTTTATTTCAAAACAATATGGAAATGGAAATTCATCACAATTTATTTGTCCTTGTACAATTTACCACATATATACAGAAAAAACACATTGCTACAACTTGAAACAGGTTGACAAGGTATGCCAATCAACGGTATCTGCTAAACGAGGGGATGAAGAACCTAACAAAACAGTTTTAGACCTACTTTCAAATTTCAAAAAGACTAGGTACTACTGTAATAGTCTCTAGGATTTACAAGTCAGGATGATGAAAGAGCCTCTTTGCTTCCTTTCCACTGAGATTCTCTGCAAAATTGCCTCTCACTCCAAAAACCCTGCCCTGCAGACCTTTAAACATTTCACGAGCTGATCATTTGAGGCCCTGCAGCTTTGACAGAAATGGAGCGGCTCTTTTTTTATCTTCTAACTCCGTAATTATTATGCAAGTCAGCAGAGAGCAACAACGTAGGCTGAGACACACAATGTTACTGTGGAGGCTCTCGTCTAATTAAACACTGTAAAAAAAAAGATAATTACT
Organism: Austrofundulus limnaeus; assembly: GCF_001266775.1. Lineage (NCBI taxonomy): Eukaryota > Metazoa > Chordata > Actinopteri > Cyprinodontiformes > Rivulidae > Austrofundulus > Austrofundulus limnaeus. The sequence continues at coordinate 1,134,723 of NW_013952557.1, read as the reverse complement.
ACTTTTTAGGGATACATGAGACCTCACCCATGTTTCAAACTCTGTGTCTGAGCTGAAAACGTGCCCGTTTTTCCTTCAGCCGAAGTCACTCTGACCACAGGACCTCTCCCATCTGGGGCAGGATTCTGTGTGGTCATTTCCAACACGATGGACAACCTTTGAAGACATGCAGCATGTTCCTTATTCCTAACCAAACATAATGCTTCCAGTTATTTGCACAAAAGGGTTTGTCGATGTTTACTGTCTGACAGGTACAACGATCACAGCTTGACTGCTCTAAAACTAAAACTTTATAATGGTTTTACAAACTCCTTTTTGGTTGCTGCATTCATTTGTGGTCACAATTTCTGATATTTCTGCTCTCCAGTTGGTCACAAAATGCTTCCAAGGTTGAGCCAAATTTTTTTGGTGGAAAAAAAAATCTACCACGACTGATGTCAAAACACAGTGTCATTTAAATAGGTACAAAAGAAGACACATTACAGAGAAGGATCAACCTTTAATAATCATGAACTAATACTGAACAAGTTCCCTGTTTGGTTCACAAGAACACCACGTAATATTAAACATTTTTATTTACATATATACAATGAGTAGGATGAGGTGGTGATGACTGTGTTTTAAGTTGTTTTAAGGCAAGACTAAGAATGTGGTGCATGGCTAAAATAGAAAAACAAAATAACTTTCTGTGCTACATCACTTGAGGACAACAGCTAAGGTGCGTTGATCCTGCACGGCAACATGCTTGACAAAATTTGCAGTAAAACTCAGACTGACTCGGTGCGCAGACAACCAAACACTGCCTTGTAAATGTCACCTCACAGGTGCACCATCAGTATTTTCTTTAAGGTGTGTAGTCAAAATGCTCAACTACAAATTAATTTCTTGGGGGTGCAGTATAAAAGTTACGATTTGGAAAATACGTTTCTTCCTTGTGCTTACTAAGAAAGCTATTGAAGGAAAATCTTTTCTGTCAGCCGTCCAGCATTTATTTGATCTCATCCACATATGGACAGCTAATAGTTTTTCCATCAGTATAAAGCTGCCAGAGACCTCCAGATTTCACTTCAGCAGATATGCAGTGTGGGCTCACAACCATGGTGTCAAATTAAGTACAAATCATAGCACAAAGTCTTGAGCATGACTGAGGAAATAGGATACATTATTACCAGACAAAAGCACTAAAAACTAAGTCTGGAAACCATGTTGTGTATGAATAATACAGGCAGGCATTGTTGGTCTTGCAACACACATATAAACGCACTATGTACTGCTAAGTTCTGCTCTGTGGGACGACCACTCAAAACTACACAAAGAAGGAATGTGTGTCAGGTGAGGCGCAATCTCCTGGCCCATTTGGAGTCGTTATGAGGTTTCCTGTTCTGGTTGTACAGTCAGCAATGCAACACTGTGCTCATCTGTTAAATACTGGGGGGTTATGTTAGGCTAGATCCCATAGAAGGGGGGCAGGGGGCATTTACTATGAAAGCAATGCACCAAGCCCCAGTCTAATTAAAATCCAAACCTTCTTGACCCCCATGTTTGTGATCTGTGCTCAAACGTCCTCTCCCTGAAGTTTCAGCTGCTCGGCCTCAGATCTTTTTTGGCTTACGGCCCAGGTGGTAGTAGTAGGCCATGGCGACAACACAGAAAAGCACCCGACTGAGGAGCAGGAGCATGGCAGCGTTGGGCAGGATGCCGATCTCCACTAAGGTGATGGACGTCACTGAAACGACAGAGCAATGTTTAAATACCATCCATTACTTTGATCCAATTTTTCCCGCTGAACATGTGGCAGCTGGTTTCTATCTCCAGCAGTGACTGCACAAAAGCCAGGGTACACCCTGGACAGGTTCAAGACCATCACAGGGCCACAAAGAAACAACCATTCACACTCACCCACATTTAGGAACAAGAGTTACCAACTAGCCTAACATGGATGTTTTTGATCTGTGGGAGAAAACCTATGTGTGCACAAGGGTACCATATAAACTCCACCCACAAAAGTCGAGCAGTGATCCTACAACCTTCTCACTGTGAGGCAACATCTCTAACCACTGCTCCACACTGCTTCCCTTTTTAAACACTAAACATATTTTTATTTTTATTTAAAGACAAGCTACAGCTTTCAAACTAAAAGTGTATTATGAAAATCTACTATACATTTATTACAGAATATGTTCTGGTGTTCATAAAATGTTTTTAACCAACCTTTAGCAGAGAAATGGTACCATGAAGAAAGAATATTTCTTTAAAAAAGTAACTAAACACATAAAAAATTTGTTTGGCAAATAAACTATCTGAATTGGGCCTTAGGGGTATTAACTTTATATTTCAGTGCAAATTTGGACATTTTCATGCAAATTTGTTTTATTCTGCAATACTTTGTCTTAAACCCTCTTGGTACATGCTTATGTCACAGCTACCACTGGGTGTAAAAGCCTCTCACTAAGAGACACGCCTCTGCAGCAAGTAATAAGTTGGAATAGCGAGCACTGCAATGAACGTTTGTTACTACTTTGAACATTAGCCCATGTTAGCAATGATGCTGCTAACATCACTTTAACACTCAAAAATTAGACCCATTCTGTTCTCTATTGCCTCGGCAGCATCAGCTTCATGCACTGCTGAGTCAGCACTTTGAGAAGAACACGTCAGTCCCGTACTGAGCTGTTTGTGAATTTAAAATGAACCACTGAAATAAACAGAAATGAGAAAAACATTCTTCCTGTGCAGTTTGGATCAAAGTCATATTTTAACAGTTTGTTGCCAGAGCCTTACTAGTTAGTTTGAAACTGCTAAATGTGAGTTTGCATGTGTGTCATGAAACTTTACTTTTTACAAAATACATTCATTGTCTTTAGAACATTCAGGAATGTTTTCAGACATGTTTTCAGAAAGGTTAGCTTGTCAAATTAAGCTAGCTGTCATGTTCTGCTTGTCCTGACCACACCTCCACGCTTGGCCATGCCCCTCAGTGTCTCTTGGCATCGCACACTTTGTTGGAATTTTTCAAATTTGCCTGGGAACAGGGTTATGCTTTCACAGTTGCATTGTAATTTGTGTACGATCCAACCATCAAATAGTTTGTACATAAAATAGCTGATAATACTGGGAAAACATCTAACTGGGATCTTGCTGTTGACTTTTACAATAACAGAATCAGTTGTGATGAACTCTGCCTGGTCTGTCACCACAACACTCTCATGTGTTTTATCATTTCAGCCATCATCTAAAACAGCTGTGGGCCTTCAGGGTAAGTGGAGTTTATTTTGCCTTGGTTAAAACGTCCCTTTCTGGGTTTTGTTTAGATAGTTTTATGCTCATTAATTTAGCCCGATAATATACATTTATATTCAGTTTTGCATCAGAAAACTGAGCAGTCTCCTTTACAAGGCTGTGTCTGTTTCAATTGTTGTGGCTCCAGTGTGTTTCTAAGTGCACAGTTAATGGAAAAACTTCAGGACCAGAGGTAATTTATAGTTCCCACTGATTTTCTTACTTTGAACTTCTCATTAATCTGTCTGAAGTGGAAAGGGAAAGAGAACCTAATGGGGCTGATCGAATACTTGCAGATTAACTGTCAGTCAATAAAAGATTTCAGGTTTCTGTCTCAAGTTTTTTTCCTGAAACTTTAAGGGAAAACACTATTGGCCATCTATTTTTAAGATAGTTTAATGCCCTGTGATTAAATGTTCTCACTGCAAAAGGGAAAAAAATGAAGTTAAGAGACATGCAAAAGAAATGACTGCTAATGATGAGTATTTTTAAATCTAATAGATTTTGTTCAACCAATAAACAACATTTATTCTGACTTTTAAAGGTGATGCATTGTAAAAACTTCAGCTTATATTTTGTTAGGAGTAATCTGAATCTGAAGAACACAATACTTTTATACAGGTTTTACAATAAATACTCAGTTTGGCTTGCTTTAAGCAAATTTGCCATTCCCTCTTTAAAATAATGCAAAACTGTGACTCCACCATCTAAACACAAGAGGGCACTATGTGCACACGTGTAACTGGTACATATGTTATTTCAACTCCTTTATCAAAGTAAAATTATAATCAAAGGGATTCTGAAACAATTACTCTCACAGTGACAGAAGGCGCATCAAGTCATGAATTAAACAGCAAAGGCTCCTTCATCACCTAGAAACTGGACAGCAAAGAAGCAGGCTTCACTGAGGAGAGTCCACTGGATGATGACCTTTTCTGCTGTGTAGAGACCATTCCACATAATGAGTGCCAGGCCTGGAAAGGAGATCATAAAAGGAAATGTATAGGTTATAAGTTCAGGGGTAAATGAATATAAACAGATAAAAGATGAAGCCCAGGGAGGAAGACTCATATCTAGAAAAGCATTTCCGTTCACAAAAACAGAAAAATAAAAAATAAAAGCTGCACTGTAAATCTGTAACCACATATAAAGCAAGGTGACTGCTCATTAACTCAACTTAATGTTTGACATTTAATAAGAGCTTGTGCTTTACAGTTTTATTCTTTGCCTTCATGGGCTTCTCTCCCAGCGACACAGACCAGTGATGCTTTGAGAACATGAAGGGGTGGGCAGCGAGGTGGGAGGGCTGATGGACTGCATCCTCTCCCTGCCAGGATCCATCTGTGCGGCAGATGAGACTCCGTCCTCTCGCGCCCCCCACTACTGCACCTCGTCTTGTAAGACATCGCCCTCGATCTTTGATAATCCCTGAAGCTCTGCTGACATTTATAATAATGAAGCCTGGTTTTTGTTGGCCTTATGAAGCTCAAAGCCGCTTCATTCATATCGTCACTTACAGAGCTGCGTTTGTTTCATCTTTCTGCACCCGAAGCTGTAATCCTGCATTTTTATGCTCTTCTTTTACATTACTAATTAAGCAAGACATGCATACATTAGAGACCAGCATGTGACAGTTTTACTTCTCTCCACTGATTTTTCTGAGAAAGTTATTGCCTAGTTTAGAAGAAGTGACAACTGAACAGAATTTATTGCGTATATGCTATGCTTCTGATCGCTTACATCTTTTCCCAGCTTTCTCTGACACCTCGGTACTAAATTCTCCTTTATCATAGTGAGTCATGTAATCCCCTCAGTGACAGTTTTTCTCAAATTAAGGTCATTAAAATGATTGCCTCTATCTCAAAAATACACACTCTGTAAAAGGGGAGCAAAGCACAAATGCTATAATTCTCTGGCACATTTATAATCATTTTCTGTCACCTGTGGATGACACGGAACAAAAAGATCAAGCTGGATTTGTAGAGCTTGGAGTGAGCCAGCTGAAAAATTGAAATGGAGCATAGAAAATTTCCCTCCTCTCAGGGTTTCGGGCCATCTCACACATGCACACACAATCCACACACTGTCCTGCCATCCCCCACTGAGTTTCCACCAGATTTAAACCTGACACACGAGGCCACAGAAACAAGAAGCGACCGGAGCTTTGGCTGTTAGTATTCCAAAGAACTGCCCTCTGTGCCTCTAGCATGCCTTCACAGTGGACTGCAGACACTCATAACCGTATCTGATTAAACCTCCTCTGTTTGTAGCCTACAGGAGTGGTTTTGAAGCAGAAAGAGGGCTCTTTATGCTGCATCTTAAAGTGAGCATGTGTGACCTATAATGAATGCATACGAAGCCATTATTGCAGGAGACCACATGCAGTGGAACAGTGTTTATTTTTAGCACATGTAAAAATAAATGTAGAAAACACTGTGTGCCAACAGGGTTGCAGCAAAGTGAAAGCATTCAGTGTGCCGTAAGGGATGCATGATGGGAGACCTTTTCAGATGTCTTATCTGGGTGTCTTTTCACAACTGAAGACTGAGACTTACTGAGTAACGCTGCTCCATAAAGGCGTACAGAGATGCTTGTCGTGGAGAGCTCCTCCTCAAAAACGAGCTCATAGAGCTGGTTGGGAAACACCAGAGCCTGTTTGAAAGCACAAAAGCACAACACAGCTCTGTCATTTCAACACAACAGCATTCTGTCTTTCCTAAAATCTTCCCGTTTTTGAGTTGGCACCACTCTGGATGTTCACAACACTGAAGATATTGAGAATTTGATATTAGAGCTGACAAAGATGGAGCTGTTTCAGTAGAGAACGGTCAGTAATAAATTATAAAAGAATCCACAAAAAGTGCGTATCTGATTTGGCAAAATGTGCTTTTCATTTTTCTGAAAAGAGCAGTTTCCTGCCCACATTTTTGCATTCTTTAATGAGAGAGGGAGTTAAAAATGAATGAATTTAAAACTGTTTTAAAATTTAAAGACTCACCATCACAGCCATTACTGTGAATCCCACAGCAGAGATGAGTATCCACATCCTAAGAGGAGAGACATAACATGACACACTATAGTCTTCCTACAACACATACTGATGGCACACTTGTTTTATCGGAGTTTACTGGATTTTGAAGTGATTCACAGGTGACCCTCATGCTGTTGTCTGCGTTAACTACCAGAGAGCAGCTGAAATCTCACCTCAGCCCGACAGGCTCTCGCACTGCAAACTTCATCTCATTTCCCAGCATCTGACTGATCTGTGAGCAAACAAGGTAAGAGAAAGGAAAAAGGAAACAAGTTACGAGAGGGTAAATGTTATCACAGAGCTGTCATCTCAACAGATATTTATCATGCAATAACGCTCAACAAAGCACCTTTTAAGCAGGAGTAAAAAAGCACTACAGAGGTGTACTTAATGTGGCAAAGCTACAAAAAAGAAGCTCATTAAGTCGAGCTTGGAGCAAGAAAAAAAGGCTGATTAATATGGTAATTAGAAACCGTACAAGTCCTCACCTCTTTAATTGCCTCCTGTGTTTCTCATCACAATATCTCACAGTGAATTTTCAATCAATAACTAAGTCCCCATGCTTTTACCAGAATGACTGCATTACTTTTGACTAATTAAATTATTCTGCGCAAGAAAATGACCACCCAATACTCAGACTGTTCATCCAGCCTGTGAGAAACTGAATAACTGCATTAGGGATACACACTGTCTTAGTAACTGATTGCAGAGGCAGATAACAATGAATATTTCATGCACCGTCATACAGAAAGAATCTTATCAAACAGCAACACTCTGAAAGAACATCTATATTAGCTATACAGTTTGTTAGGAAAGAAATTATTTTTCACATTGTCAGCAAAATGAGGGAATGCAAACTTTAAATCTAACAACTTTATATTCAAATTCTGTTCTTACAGATAAAATTAATATAAAAAACTAAGAGATGTAAAGAAAGTTTCAGTTTAGAGTAGTGCCAAGATACTTGGCAAATATGTGACCCATCATGTCTCATCCCAACATCCTAGAAACTACAATTTATTAGCACAGGCTTTCAAGGTTAAATATCTTCAACACTTGTTTATTTCATTTAAAAGCAATCTTTGCTGAAAACATACCCATACATACATATCCACACACAAAGAGAAAATAAGAAACAAAATCAGATCCTCAAACATCACAAAACAAAACCGTTCCTATCATGTTTCTAAGATCAGTGAAATCCCTTCATCATAAAATACCTCCTCCGTCAGAAAGCATTGTTGTGTTGGAGCCCGACAGCATTATAGAACTAAAAATACACCGAAACATAAACAACACTAACAGAAAGATGATGAATCATTTTCTGGCTTGCTGTGTTTACTGGGAGCTCACCACCATTTGGAAAGTAATTTTGTGTTTTGACAATCTCGTGTAATGTCAGGGTGAAAAAAAAGAAAGTTGCTCTCACCGTATCCTAAAAGTGTACAAGCAGTTTTAAGGGATTGTGTGTGATTTTATACAGTGTAGTATTTTACAAGTTACAAGATCTTTTAGAAGTCATTATGTCTTCAGAATTAGTATGTCAGAAACAGCTGAAAGTAGAATAGCGTTTTTATTTTCTTCCATGGCAATTCTGAGTAAATGAATTAGGCGTTTCTAATTATTCTTTTTTTTTTTTTAATTCCTAAACGTTTCCCCCCAGCTGCTCCTAGCTTTGATCTCATGCTACAAAGCTTTGAGACGACTCCCTTGGAGTCAAAGCTCTGAAATTATTGAGATCAACAGTTGCAGGAAAAACCCATTACATCGTTCCTCGCTCTGCAGCTGAAGTGTCTGTTTATGAAACCCTCGGCACCAGCTGTGATCACGTGACCAGGTGAATCAGCCTTCCATGGTGCCATGGTTCCAGGAGCTGTTTTTGACAGGAACACATAAATATTCATGACCGGCATGACAAATACTCAAAGGGATCTGGGAGTTAACTCATGGCACAGATTTGGCTTAGGGCGTGAAAGAAAAACAGGAAAAGACACAAACGTGCTTAATTACAGCTGGCGTTGATGTGAATCAGTCAGTTCCATCCACTCGACAATGTCCTCCTTTTTTAGCTACAGCACATGACAAACTACTCAGGATATTCAGCATATTTGTTAGTTTGGGAAGTTACACTAGGCAGATGGTGGTCACCTTGTGTGTCTTATGAAATCCCTCAGGGCTCAAAAACATATACAAAACATCATGGTGTGTTGAGTTGTAAGGGCCTGAGCTCACACTGTTTCTTGCGACATCACTATAGCACTAAACTAAGATGTTAGAGGGTCTAATGAGTTGTTAGTAACAACACTCCTAACAGGCAACAACTCTTGATTTATGTGCACTCACGTAAGGCAGCACAAAATGCACGTGTGTTTCTCGCTTTGCCATAGAATCTGTAATAGGAACAGTATTCTTATCAGTAAAGGGGACAGGAAAAGACTGTCAGCAGACTACACTTCCTTTCTTTGTTTATGGGAACCACAAGGATAAATTCATCTGTTTTCATTTCCACACAATCTTAGCAACACAACTTTACTTTTAGATCAGATCCCATGGACTTCTTCCCCTTAAAAACATACTAGAGCATGGTTAAAGTGCAATTATAATTGTGGATCAATGTCACTCACAAATATTGAAGCCAAGTTATCAATCCACCTCTACAGATAACATTAGCTAAAGCAATGCTTTACTGTACTTTCAAATAATTGTTGCTGGTTCATCCGTCTGTCATTATTAGTATCAAATCTAAAGAATATATCTCTGATCAAATTATTGTTATAGTCAGATTCTAAAAGATACAAAACCCTTATAGATCATTTGTCAGTATGCAGTTGTTACATGCAAACACTTCTTAAAAGAGATTTACGTGACAGATGTCTGGGTTAGGCTCCGTGCTAAAACATTGAGTGAAAACAAACACTCAGGAGGGCTGAGAAAAGGGGGCTGACATCTCATCACACGCTATCAGCCACCACCGTATGCCTGCTCCCTTCTGTTCTGTTCCCATCTCGCACTAGCCTGATTAATATTTCAGTGCGGAACTGTCTGCTGTGCCTATGCACAATATTATGCAATCATATCTATATCTATATATATATCTATATCTATCTATATATATATCTATATCTATATCTATAAA